>NC_051178.1:203274777-203332277 GCF_013339695.2 Rhipicephalus sanguineus
ATCTCTCTCTTTTTGTGGATTTTTCCACTACGCTACGGCACAATTTCAAATGAAGTCATACGACATGTTCGTTCTTTGCAAAACGTCGGGAAAGATGCCGTCTTTTCCGTACGTATACACTATTTTATTTTGCGGAGAGAGAGAGAAATAGATGAAAAGGAAACGCAGGGAGGTTAACCTGGCGCGAGTGACCGGTTTGCTACCCTGCACAGGGGTGGGGAAATAGGGGTAAGAAAGAGGACAGAGAGAGAGAGAGAGATAAAATGAAAACGAAAAAAAGAACACGCACACATGCACACATACGCAAACGTTCCAGTCAGAGCCGTTCTGAGAGACCGTTGAACGCAGAAAGCGCAGTAGCGCTTGCACAGCCTTTTTCTGTGACGTTTGGTCCGATCGATGGCGCAGGATTCTTTCTTCCGACAGAGTGTGGTCGTCCAACTTATCGAGCGCGTTGCAAAGTGACTGTCTCTCTGAACAGTACTGTGGGCAGTCGCACAGAATATGTTGAATTGTTCATCACTGCCGCAGTGGTCACATGATGCGGTGTCGTCCATTCCTATGCGGCACGCGTACGCGCGCGTAAATGCGACACCTAACCATAACCTGCACAGGAGGGTAGCGTCACCTCGGCGAAGGCCTGGAGGAATTTGAAAGCTGAGAGTTGGGTCCAGAGAATATAGTCGCGCATGCTTGAAGTGCGGCTCGTTCCATTGCAACGTGGTGCATTGACGAGCAAGCAGGCGGAGCTTCCATGCAGCGTCAGTTCTAGAGAGCGCTATTATTATTTGACTGCTTTCTGTATGTGCTGAACGGGCAGCTTGATCGGCCCGTTCATTTCCGATAATACCACAGTGACTTGGAAGCCATTGAAAATTATTTCATGGCCTTTCTCAATTAAATGGTGAGTCTCTTCTGCAATCTCAAAAACCAGTTGCTCGTGCGGTCCGCGGCGTAAAGGTGACAGAAGGGATTGCAGTGCCGCCTTGAGTCACTGAAGATCGTCCATTTTTGTGCCCGTTCATCAGTAATGAAACGTAATGCGGCGAGAAGCGCTGCGAGCTCTGCTGCTGTCGATGTCGTAAGGTGAGAGGTCTTAAATTTGAATGTTGTGGCTTTCACAAGTATCACGACAGCTGCGGTTGAGCTGTTCGTCATAACGGAGCCGTCGGTGTATACGTGCATTGAGCCTCGGTACTTCTCATATAATGATTCGGGATAGCGTAGGTGGTCAGAGATACGCGGTCAATCTATAGAAAGTGAGCGTGACAAATGTCGAGTCCATCAGCTCACCTTATGTAGCACTTTTGCTCGAACAATAGGTCAGCGGGAGAAGAAAAAATTAAAACACATAATGGGAAAGCTTACTTAAAACTACCGAAGGTTCTCCAAGTCAAGAAATAAATACTGCGGAACAAATTATTCTCTAGAAAAGAGAAAGCCGTTTCGCTTTAATGCCGTGGAAGAACCGTGGATGCAAGACTGAGCATAATACAAGGCTTCGTAATGATCTTGACACGGGCTCTCTCTTTTCGATCGATATATAGACCGGACTTGCAGAAAGAATTCGTGAGAACGGAGAAATACAAGAAATAAATAAAATTGGGAAATAAAATGGCGTTACGAAGCTCATTCTTCTTCTGAAAAGATGAGAAAAAATTCTGTTCAGAGCGAACAAGAAGTCTTGGTTCGAGGCAATATGCAATAAAGAAGGAAGCCTAAGAATGTGAAGCTTTGAAATGAATTAAAATGCCTGATGGGTATTTTTTTTTCTTTAGAGGAAATGAGCGGTTTCTTAACTTCATGCCATTTCAGTGCGCCAGCTGCGCTTGTGGTTTCGACAGAAGCAGCGTGGCTTTCGAGGCCCCGGCGGCAGCCCCGGAAATACGGAAGTAAAGTGAATATGAGGACTTAGAAAAGTGCAGGAAAAATGCCCGGCTCATTTCGCAAGTGCCTTTCCACTACAGCGAAGCCTTTTGGTAAGGGAGAGGCAGCGTACGAGATGGACTATTTCGCGCCGGGCGCCTCGCCACCAGAATGCGTGGTTTCTTTCGACTATACGTGAACCAAATGCGTGTAAAACCAAGTTAAAGAAATATCTTGTTCAAAACTAACCTAAATGAAGCGCGAGATAAGCAATTTTGAAGGCTGGCAATGGCGCTTCGCTTGAAAGCGCGGAAGCGTGTAAAAATTCTCATCTGACGTTCGTAACATGTGACGACGAGTTTTCGCACCGAGATGGCTGCAAGCGGGTGGACGGCAAGAAATCTGAACATCGCCAACTTTATTTACACCTATAACCGAGCAATAACGTTGTGTTTGCTGCAGGCTCTTGCATAACGTGTGCAAATAGCAGGCCGGGCAGATTGCAAAGCATCGCGTTGATAGTTAAGAGCTTTTTGAAGGCAGTCCTCTTGAATCAGTATGGACGAGTAACAGCCGCACCGTTACCACATTAACAACAAACGAAGGCGCGCAGTGGTCATGGTCACGTATAACTTGTACTTGACGATCAAGACGCTGCCGGACGACATTTGTTCCACGGTCAAATAATGGAGGCATGGAGTGATAAAAACGACGGGAACTGGTAAAGCAGTGACCAACGCAAGTCAGATAATAAAGGAAAATGCGGGATGCCCGGGAAGAGGGTAATGAGGACGCGATTATCTGGACATGCCACCAGGCGTATCGTTAACGACACGCGGACCGGCAGAACACCGTGCTTAACTGCTTCATTCAAGACCCCCGCGGCCGTTCGCCTAGAAGTGCTGATGATGGTGCGGACCGCTGAACGATCTGCTTCAAGCATCCTGGTTGCGAAAGGTGTTCGCTGCCACACGGAAGAAGACGACGAGGCGGTGAGGAGCGATGAAGCTGAAGGCGCCCGCATTGGCAATTCCCGGCAACCAAGCAGGAAAGACGGCGCAGATAAGGCGGGTAATGATGACCTTCGCAGCTACGACTGTTTTCTTGCCTCGGCGACAAGCATTGCACGCTGCATCTGTGCAGACGAAACCTTCACTGGAGTAAGCAGTATAGAGTTAGGAGAAACATAATCGCTCTTGCAAACATGATGTGAAATGTGCATCTGGCACATAATTTTCTGATGAGCACATTGGTAATGAACTCATCATCGCCATCGTGTTGTTCCTCTTTTCACCTTTATGGCCATTGCATTCAGGACTGGGCAATCGAGGCATGACGTGGGTTATAAAAAGCACGAGTAAGCACGCCAAGCAACATAATTTTAACCTGTAAGCGTTGATTGGGTCAGCGTAAACACACTAGTGGTTTGAGAAACGTATACTTATTCATTTGTTTTAAACGGAAGAAATGGAATATTGTCGAAGGGTTTGTTTATTTGTCAGATGCGACCAAATGTATCCACCAGACGATTAGGTCAGGTAAGCACAGGGGATGTCAATTGTTGACTTTACTGTAGCGTAATAATTGTGACGTAAGTTGATATGAATTGAAGCGGACGAAAAATCTGTTTTGTTACACATCAACCGTGGTTAAGAAATCGGTAAATATTGTGAAAATATTGCCCATTAAGGCAAACGTGGCAATTAATATAACATATACAAAAGCCACTGCAGAGATGACTGTGGTAGTTATGTGAGTGGTCGTCAGGAGAAAACGTTTACAGACCATGACATTGCAAAATTATGATGTGATGCAGCCGTGAAAAGTAAACTTCTGCAGCACATTACATTGATCAAGCATATAGACATAGGTTGTACTAGATTTCTAACTGCAGTAGAAACCGGAAAAAAAATGACACCAGTAGCCTTCAGGCTTTTACTCACGTCTGTTCAAGTATAGATAACGAGTACCATGAAGATTACTAGAGACATTGTCATCAACCTAGTTACCAAAGACAGGTGAAAAAATCGAATGTCTTTTTGTTCTACTTTTCTAGTCCAACAGCAATATATTGCCGGACAAATGCACAAAACGGGGCCATATAAACGAACGACTAATATACCTTGAATGTGTCGCTACAGGAGGAAAGCATGCTTTTTTTTGGATGCAGGTTAATATATTCGTAGACCGCCAGAGACATTTCTTTTTTTTTCTTTGCCGTTCCCGTGACGTGATGAACTGCAGGATCAATTGGGGACCGTGTGGATTGGTGAGCGTCGGCAACGTAATTTATGAGGCACTCAACGGAGAATCAGTTTATCATTTCCTAAACGCGGCGGAAGCTAGACAGGCAAAAATAAGTTCATTTGGCAGTCTCGATTGGTTGTTTATCTCTGGTGCTTTTACAGGGGCGAGCGTCAACAGTAACCTGAGGATAAAAATCATTACGATGTGGGATGGTGTGGAATCTCGGTGAAAGCAATGTTTGCCGTTGACACAAAGATCCCCACAAATTGAAAAGCTCGAATCCACAGCTCAAATTTCCTGTTACGCGGCTTCCTCTTTGGCAGATATAATTACGCACTGCGTGGCAACGTTCACATACTGCTTAAAGGTCAAATATTTTGTTATGCAGCAAATGGGATGAGGACTCAACTTCCCAAAATGTTTAAGGGACTGGTAGAAAGTCCCCTAATTGATGTATGGGCTATTTGAAAAAAACATGGCGTATCCGGCTTACAATTACACTAATTGGAATTGTATTTAAGGCGCAGGACTCATGGTCTATCGCACCGGCCGTTTGTGGACTTTATTCAGGAGACAGGCATACTCCTTTTCGCTTAACTTAGGACTTATAGAATACTCGCGCAAATTTAAAAAAAAAAAGTGCAGCCAGTTCCGCTCCGTAGAAGCTGTCGAAACAGCTAAACTGACGCCCCCCTTCGCCAGGATATTGGCTTCCTATGGTCTTTTTTAAAGTATTTCTAGGTATTTCTATGTTGTGCAAGTCTTTTGCAAGTCTTTTTGCGTTGTATCATTGCTCTTTATTTGACAGACCGTGTTAAGCTATGGGGCGACGATATGCTCATTCACGGCCGCGCTGGAAAGATACGCTAGCATTCGAGTGCGGCCGTGGCCCATTCCACTCGCCCACTCGCCGAAAGCGCGTATTACGATCACGGCGGCGCTGGAACGCAAGCAGTGTTGCAAACGCTACTGCTGTGCATCACATGCCCGCATTACGCGACCGGACGGCGAAGAGACGACTACGAAAAGCTTCGCTTTTCAAACAGAAGAAGAGAAGAGAAAGAGAGAAATTCTTGGAGAAAAGAATTCTTCACGAGGCGTGATTCGAACCAGCGTATACCATCGATCCGAAAGCGAGCGTCCTAACCACTCGGCTATCCAGGCACGCTAGCAGAAAGAGAGAAAGAAAGAATATCTACGAAAGAGAGAGAGAGAAAATAAGATACGAAGAAAGAGGGAGTAATCATCGCGTCGCCTATGGCGACCAGATACCGCACCACCTGGCGAAGCCGCGCATGCGCAGTAGCCAAGCCACGCCCACCGGACGGAGACATCGCGCGCAACCTCCGCTCTACAGCGCATAGCCTGGCTGCGCCCTATCGCGCCGAGACAGTGATGAGGCGTCCTAAGAAAGTGCGTACTGCCGAGGAGGAGGAGCCGCGCATCTCGAAGCTAGGTGTGTCGGTCCACAGGGAGTACGAGCGGCGACGGGCCCGTGCTTCGCTGTGCCAAGCTTTGCGCGACCTAGTGCAAACGTCCCGCATTTTTCGTTGCATACTTTTTACTAACAAGTTCTGTAGCACAGGCGTAGGATAAAGATTTGTCTAACATTGACGAGACGTATTTCTAAACGCAGTGACGCTTGCTTCTCAGACATAATTGCTTACTCTGAAGCACCGTGCACCTCCGATAGTTCGCAGGCCGTAGGCAGTGCACCTGACGAGGATACTTACACTACAAAGCGACGTCTCTGTCTTAATGGCTGAACAAATTACTATGGTTGTTTGAATTTGTTAATCTAAAACATATGTCTCCTTGACTCATGCTTAATTCTGTAATGACAGGTAGACAGCAATATTTTTTAAGATTATAAAAGAAAGTACTTGTAAGTACTTTCAAGTAAGGATGTATCACCGACTAGCCCCTCAACGTGTTTTGTTAAGCGATGCATATTCTAGTGACGCACTATAGTGCGTCACTAGACGCACTATAGTTGCTTGTTCCTGCCTAAGCAATCACTATAGTGATTGCTTAGGCAGGAACAAGCAACTATATCAGCTCATTTTATGAAAAGGTGCGTGGTTCAGACAAGAAAATTATTCTTTTCCTTAGTGTTTGACTTAACTGCTAGAAACGGCGTCAAATATAGTCGCAGATCAAACAATTCAGGCAAACGCTTTCGACGGCGAGACGGTTAAGGTCAAACGGGAGCAAATGTCAAACTGCACTGTTCGCAAACACAAGAGTGCAAATGTTAAACCCGCCTTCGAAGAGGAGTTCAAGTGGCTATTTTAGAAAGGCTTCGTCCGCCGCACCTCGATAAAAGTGCATACATATAAACTACTTTCTCGATCCGCTTACTTTCACTTTGTTCCATTCCAAGCTCACATCCGTCGAAGAATAGCGGAGAGGGGCGAAAAACGGGCAGCGCGTGAGCTTTCTTTTCTTCATTGCCTTTGTGATCTCTCCTTCAAGTCGATGGCAGAGCGGTGCTAGAAATTCGAGCCCGAAGGAGCAAATTTCTCGCTCAAGGAGGCGCCTACGGGCTCTCTCACAGCGTGTACCCCCCCTGCTGCCGTTCACCCCGACGACGCTTCCAGCCTCCAAGTTACAGCGAGGCGGTGCCTAGCGCAGCTTGGCGCACCCCTGACAGAAGAGACCGACCGGCGCAGCGTTTCGATTTTCTGGAATTCGATTTCACCTTCTCCTCATCGACCCAACTGACGCGCTCTCTAGGCGTGCTTAGTGACCGCTCGGCCAGTATTTTACGCAATTCCTTTTTTATTGTCCCTCCACCAACTATTTCTTTCTTTTCTCTTTTTAATAAATTGTACCTGCCTCTTTATCCTTTGGCGACGCGGGTGAGACAGTGAAAGAAGTTGCATTCGGCACAATGCGCTTCTGAAGGCGCCGACGAAGATAAACTTTATAGCGACTTAAAGCGAACAAACGAGTGAAAAAAAAAAACGGCTAAAACAAAAAGAATCCAGTACAGAGACAAGCAAGGAAGCGAGCTTTCGCGGGGATAGATGGAGCGTGAGTCCTCGATGGTTGGCTGACGCCAGCCGGCCTACCTGTGCAATACGTATTGCAAATGTGAAACACGAGCACTGTTCAGAATATGTTTGGACCGTACGCTGGTTCGGGCGCACGCTCGCCGGCCCGCTGTTGCTTTCAAATCGCCATTCCAATGCATTCCGTTCTAGTTTTCCGCTGTTCCTCTCGGTTTTAATTTTTTTTTCTTCTGGGTTTTTTGAAGGCAGTCTGTCTTCTAGCTTAAGCTGCCGTTCGCGACCAGTGGATATAAGCGAGCTCGTACGAAAATTCAGTTCGACGATTGAGAACGCAATAGTGTTTCGCTCGTATCGCCTCCTCTTCACGCAACACCCAGCCGGCGTCGACCTTTCAAGGACGGTTTTTATTGAAAAAATTCCGTTCGTGTTTTCCTCCCTCTCTCTGCCGGCGTCTGCGTCTCTGAGGACAGCCAGCTTCAATGTTTCACGATCCCCGGAATGCTACGCGGCTGCTGTGCCATCTGAGTCTAGCAACACACAAAACTGCCAAACCAGCGAGCGAATAGGCCGCACAGTCGAACGCTTTCGGAGCTGAGAGCTGTGCGCATCTGTCCTGGACCGAACTCGTTACAGGGTGAAAAACAGGGATGAGTTTCAGAACGGGCCGATGCTGTCGTACGCCTGGAATGGCGCACAACTGGATGCTTCTCGTTTAGCACAAGCCGAACATGCTGCGTCGCTGTGTGCGAAAGGGACCCAATATACTGAGCCGGCGTATAGGAATAAATGGGCTAAGAATTGAGGAAGAAATAAGAGGCAACTTTGAAGAGCAGTCGCGGGGCTACTGATCGAAACGACACAACCTTGTCCCATTATCATTGGCCAAGGAATGTCAGGGAGTCACGAGGAACAGTATGTTCGCCATTCTTCAACAACTTGAACTGCTGGATGCCAAGGACGTTCGGGTTTTCCAGTTGTTCTCTTTTGTCTTTTATTTCAGGACAGTTATATAACATAAATATTCTATTTTTCTTTTCTGCTTTTACCTTATTGATTCACGTTGCAACCCTTAAAAATGGCAGTCAAATATGCTGTGACGATGTTGCAAGCAAGGCCCTTTGTTATATGTAAAAAAAGGTGCTGTGTGAACGGTGCAGATAAAATCTATTAGTCATGACAGATGTTGCGCTGGTTGGGCGGCCATGGATTAAGTTTGGACAACCTATGACCTTCACTGTGTAGCTAAAGCTTGATTGAAAAGTGCTGTGACGTCAGCCTCCACTAGAAGTAGTCAGCCGGCTAATGCACGGGACATGGCAACCAAATCTGAATCATATTGGGACTGTCTTGAATCCAAGGGCTCCTATACAAATTTGTTCTCATTGCACACGGGGATATTGCCTCGAACTATGCATTTCATCTTTAATCGCTTTAATAACGTTCTCTGCATTCGCAGTAGGTTCATCAAACTATAGGATTGACAGCTGCATTACACTTCGCTCACGTGGTGCGTCCATTTACACCAAGATAACCACTCCACTGCCGTAGATGTCGAAAATGGGGCCCATGTGAGCGGAGTTTCGCAGGACATGGTGATTTGCCTCCGCCGTCCAGAGGCACACAATGCGGGTATCCTGCAAGAAACTGCCCTGAAACGTCCCAACTGCCACGGATCGCACGGAACTTCATCAGGGGGACTGTCCATTAGGAAAAAAGAATGGAGTGTCCTTGAGGCAGATGGTACTGGACGGCTCCGCGCACAGAGATGCTGCTGATATTGCGAGAAAGAGACAACGACGCTCGCATCAGCGACAGAGGTCTAGGACTACTGCCGCCTAATCTGGACATACACCGCGATCTTCTTCGCTAAAAGCTACCACACTTCTTTTAAGCAACAGCTACCACCACCACCCAATGCATCACAGTCGGTGAGGCTGAAAAGACGCTGAAGCGTTGAAAGTAGCGGCGGATGCCGCGTGTCCCTCACTACCAGCATTGCGTACTCATAGAGAGCCGGTGCAGAATGCACCGCAATGTACGTACGTCATTGTTCACAGATAATTTGCACGATGAAAACCTTCAGTTGCTTGCTGTGTTAAGATCTCTCACAAGCACGATGCGCACTTTCCTCAAAGAATGACAACTCCATGAGATTAATGCGCATTAAACTTCTGGAGCCAGTCTTTGCAAGCCCTTTTTAACACCTTGGATTCCAGTATACATTAAGACAACCACAAAGGAACCGGTCTCCAATATTTCTCGTTTGAGACTGTCTGGGTGCACGCGCTGTAATGCTGACATTGTGTGCGCGTACCACTTGTTCTCCTCTTTCCTCCTTGATTTCTCTTCCTCCCGTTTCCCCCTCCCCCCCGTGTAGGGTAGCAAACCGGGTACGACATGGTTAACCTCCCTGCCTTTCCTTTGCCTTTCTCCTTTCACTCTCTCTCTCTCTTGTTCGTGATTACGAGTGAATGCAGTGCGGGGAAGCGTAATCGTAACAACAACGCATTCCTCTTTGCTTTTTCAGAGCCAAAATTCTCAATTTCATTGTTCCAAGCCAATGATTGCATTTAGGTGCTGACTGATTTCAAATCAGCAGTCACCAGCTGACCGATAAAGTCATGCGCATTACAAAGAGTTGCTTGTAGAGTATTCTATGATTGATGCTCGCATTTTGTATTAGAGCACAGACTGTAGGCGTGCATCGTCCCTGTTCTACGACGTTTAGTCATCTAAAATTCTTACTTGGCCAGAGATTTCTAATTTTTCATAATGAAAGGCCGCAATCAGTTAAACACATCACATAACCGAAAGCTATTAAAAACATTCCTTGAAGTTGTAAAAGAAAAATACAACGAAAAGAAAAAGGAAATATAATAATCTAACGTATACATGAAAACGCTAATGTGAAATATTCTTGGACATCTGCACTAGTGGTATCGTCCCTCTTTACTGTGCATTCGCTTTCTTTTTTGCTGCTTGTTTGTTCATTTGTTTCTTTTTTTTTTCTTTTTTTCAGAAGTTGTGGAAAGCCGTGTAGATATTAAGGCATTTTCCTTTAAGACATAATAAGCTCGTAAGTTCACCTGTTTGCGTTCACTAACGCAAAAGCAACAGCGATTCCTAACTACAAAAATTGCTTTCTTTTCTTCTTTTTCAACGCGAAGGCGTTTCACATTGTCGCTCGTCCTTAAGCGATACTTGCTTGCCAAACGGGCCGTGCTGTCTCTCTTCTTTCAATACTAAGAGACGACAGTTCCTTAACCACACTGTTAAACAATTACGGGCGTTTTCTTTCTACCCCCGGAGGCTGCCAAGGCAAATACGACGCTACCGGCAGGCCGATCGGGATTCGCGCTATTGAAGAAACATAAAGACGCAATTCAAACCAGCAGAGAGCCAGATAATCGGGTAAGACGGAAACGCTAGTGACGTCTTCTATGGCAGAACAAACGTCTGCGCAACGGTTTCAGGAAACATCGACATCCTTCACGAAGTCACAGCGAAAGCAGACAGCAAAAAAAAGGAAATGACGAATCAGAAGACGGAGACGAAAAGAAATTCGCGATGAAGAAAACAGAGTTTGAGAGGATGATCACGCAGGCGCAAACTAGCAGTCTCTGTCACCCGTAACCTTATTAAGGAACCACCTAGGCCTAGTAGGTGGGCACTTTGAAGAGGAAATTTGATTACGGTCACGCCTGCCATGCTTATTGACGCGCAGCCACACTGGGGTAAACCAAGCAAGAAGGGCAGCGGCGATCGAAGCTGCTCTCTGCAAACGCGAGAAAAAGAAAAAGTAGACAGAGACGGAGACCAATAAAGGCGAGAGCGCCTGTGAGAGGTGTACAGTACCAGAGATAACAAAAAAAGATATAAGCTACGCACGCGATCTAATAAAGTGCAGTGTTTTCGATTATGGGCAGAGTCATGGTTAGCGGTTTGCCGCGCTTTTTGCAATGTTGCATTCTGCGCATATATGTAGGAAACTCACGTTGTTTTCCTTAGGCGCTGTTTCTTGTAACGAGCACTGGGCTCAACTCTTCCTGGGCAGGCCACTGATGTAGCGTAGGGAATATAAGCCAAAGGAAAGACCGCTTCTTCCTCGTTTGTACTAAGCTTGGCGTAATAAGCTTTGCGTTAGTGGGAACTGGATAAGGTTAACGGCTCTTCGCCGTGTGAACATGCTGCCATCGAACCACAACTCAGCATGTTTCCCAGCAATTGGTCATCATCTCTGTTATGAAAAAACTCACAGGGTCCCTTATGCATTGGCCTAAGACAACTCGAAGGCGAAAACCATCTTCTTCTGTTTCTTCTCAGTGAGATGTATTGATCCTCCCCGTCAGAAAGCCTTCTGCACCTAACGTGGTTTTGCACTGCCTCTAGGATCGGCGACATTGCAAGCTTTCTGCACCTCACCTGGTTTTGCACTCCCCCCGTGATCGGCCCATCCTTGACGAAGCAACGATGCCACGTGATGATGATTTCTTGCATCACTCGTGTCGATGCCGAAGCCGCAGGACGCTGACGCCGCTGGCGACGCCGATGCCGGCGGTCAATTTTCGCGTTTGATGAGGCATTTAACGCTTTCGCCTTAAAGATCCTGACACACTGCACAACAGATATACGGTCACCTTGATTCGCTGTATGTATGACCTCGGCTACTGTAACAGCCTCTGCAACGAAAACGAGAGACACCGTTTTCTAACACGTGCGACCACGTCTTCTTCTTCGTAGCATTTTATTTTCATCGCAAAATTGCAGCGAGTGCGACGACGAACCAGGACGAATTTCCGTGCTTTACTTGGCCGACGAAGTTCGTGGCAAGCGCTACATGTACGCATTGTCTGCCTCTTTATTTCTTTTTCTATAGCCGGCTGCGGGCTGTAAGCTCCCAGGCACTCATTAGAAACTATCTTGTGGTGAATAAAAATGTAATCTATATATCTCCAATAGGTTACTGCAAAACAGACAGCTGTAGAATGGCGAGTCATGTAAACACGTCTTTTTAAACACCAGATTAGAAGACCTGGAGGCAACAGCGAAGTGACTCCAAACATGTTTCTCACAACTGTCCAGGTGTTGCACGGTGTTTACTAAACTGTCGTTTAACAATTCTTCAAATCTTAATAAAATACTGTTCGTTGACTTTGCTATAACGCCCAGAGTCAGTGCCGGGGAAATGTTTCTTGTGCACTTGAGGACAGTGCTATCCAAAACGCGCCTTAAAGTTTCTACGCCGTAAACTCTGTAAAGATTAACTGCAGACAAAGCGCAGCAAACATTCATCTGCAGTATTTTTTTCACCTGCTTGCTAAGAGTGCTGGCCGTCCTCTCACTTGTGGCGTTAACTGACTTCACAGCTCGTATACTTTATGGTCAGTCATCGTAAATCAGTGTGACTGCTGAGTTTTTAAAGCTATTCATACTGCTATCATGTAACTGAAGAGAACAAAACTATGCTTGTTGATTACATCTTTCGTTTCTGTGAGGCCTTTGTCACTTTGTCGACGTGAGGTTGCCGATTCTTCTTCAGATGCACATTTGCCGCAAAGCGAAGAAAAAGGGAAGTATTGGTCACCAACTGGACATCTACTCAGGTTAACGTTCCTATCAGCTATTTGGCTTTCTATCTATCTATCTATCTATCTATCTATCTATCTATCTATCTATCTATCTATCTATCTATCTATCTATCTATCTATCTATCTATCTATCTATCTATCTATCTATCTATCTATCTATCTATCTATCTATCTATCTATCTATCTATCTATCTATCTATCTACATCTATCTATCTATCTACATCTATCTATCTATCTATCTACATCTATCTATCTATCTATCTATCTATCTATCTATCTATCTATCTTTATCTATCTCTGATGAAATGCGTATTTTGGGCGCCGAATGCGTTAAACAGTGAGACCACAAGGTCTTCAATAGATGAAAATCAGACGCAGAGGCACGGAATGCACCACATTGACAGACACCTAATAGTACGACAGGTAAACACCAGATAATCCATACAAGTATCCACTGCAACGGTTTAAAGATGTCGATTATGAGACATGTGAGGTATGAAACATGTCGAGTATGAATGGTAGATCTTTGGCATGCTGGTAATTCTCTTTAGAAATACGCGAGAAACACAGACAAGCGAAGAAGGATACACACACAAGCTGTTGCAAGTGGGCGCTGCGTGCGTCCTTCGTTTGCCCCTGCTTGTCACGCTGTTACTATTTTTAACATTTCGAGTGTAACGTGATATTTATGTCCATTTAAGTGCGCCGTGAAGGAAGTGCCGAAATACTTGATAACTGCAAAATACAAGGCAAAACCTAAGGACATATACTCTCACAAATGCACGAGGGTACGTTGACCATAATAAAACGTAAGCTCTTCGAAGCTGCTACGGCTCATCAAAAAGGAGTTTTAAAATATGGTTAAAAATACTTTGATTCCGGAGGAACACATGTTACTCGGATGCTTCCCAAAGCGTCTCAATCGATGCATTTCAAAAATAGAAATCGCTGCGCGAGGAAATTGGAACGGGTGATCACAAAAGCGATGTATAGGCTGGCCACAAACCACTACCAAGCTGAAGATACTCACCTACTCAAACTTGCAGACTATCCTGGCTTCGCATACACCATTTGTTGTCAGTATGCTTTGGATCGTCAGCGCAGGAAATAAAAGGACTGTTCATTGCCTTCAACCACGATAAACTTCTAAAGAAAGTATGCGAGCAGTCAGAACTTCGACTTCAAAACGTGGTGCTTTCGAAGAGAAATTTCAGAAGTGCTTAAACTTCGCGTTCTCCCACATGATAATACTGCAAAGCAAGTTCGAGTGACCTCAGCTATTGACTATGTTACGTAAGGCATATGGGCGCGCCATCATAAACTGTTAAACGAATTTATTATTATTGCGATAGCAATTATAATGACACTCTCGGCTGATTTTGCCGTCGCCGTCGTCATGCTGCGTATATGTATAAGTATGTATATATACATCAATATCCCAAAGAAAAATAAATCAGAAAAATGCTCCGAAGCGCGGAATCGAACCAGCGACCTCTCAATTCACAGCGCGGTGCGCTAAGCATTACTCCACAAAGCGCACATCCCTCTGGCAGCTAACGGCGAGCGTTATATACACACCCTTTACCGTTTGCAGTCCTCCGAGACGGAGGCGCTTATAAGCGTTTCTTCATTACCAGCGAGATGGCGCTAGGAGCGCGCGGGCGCACGTCGGCCAGCTCTCTCGCTTCTTCTTATATTTGCGCAGCGAGAACCTTGCCTTCCGCTGTCTGCTCGCGCGGGCGCTCGAACAACTACCGCAGTGTTCATGATTCTCAGCAGATCGAGTTACGTGGTAGCTCTCACAGCGCGTCGCGTGCGTGTAGCTAAAAGCGTTTCAGATGTCGTGCACGTAACGTACGTGTACTTTTCACGTTTGCGTATGAGAAGTCCCTACGTACGTGAAATTAAAACTGTCTAGTAGCTGCCGGGTAGTGATGGACGCACGGTAGTCGAAGCGCGTCCATCACGGGCCGCTTTTCTTGCTATCGCATTTTTTGTATCCGCTGACGCGAACTGATAAAGTCAGGAAACGCCGAATGCATCAACCCAACAGTTTTCATGTGTATACGCCCACCGTAACACTGTTCGCTTAGTTGTTCGAGATAAAACACGGCAAGGGTAACAGCCCAGCATGGCGGCACCGAAACCCGTCCGCAAAATAGTGTATAGGAATAAGTCTTGGTATACTATTAGAGAACAATAAAGAGAGAGAAGATATCGCTATTACTATCTCAAAACTTTTTCATTAACATTGTGCAGCAGTGCGTATGCTTTATTCCTGCTAGCTTAGCCTATATATAAAAAAAAGTGGTCGATGGTACGCCCACTAGTTCCAATGTAAAGTTTCTAGAGGAAGCCTTTTTTTTGTGTTGGTTGCATTGCTCCGCAAGACCAAATTCCAATAACCTGGGAAGCTCATTCAACATCGGCAGAACTGAACACGTTCATGGAAGTGATGTCAAGTGCTTTACCATTCCCCCACTTCAAACGAACGTCAACATGCGCCGGAGGCCTGCGGAAATTATTTTAGGCAGCGCAATTGGCCGCACGGTTTGCTAACAGCAATGTGCAATGAATATAATGGAGTCCTTTTTCTTTCTTCTCGAGTTAGGTTGTACCAATGAAGAATAAGCGCTGTTCAAAGAACTATTCCCAGAACAGCTACAGGGTAAAAACATGCAAAAACCAGACTTCATTGTCTACGAAATCGTGGGTGCTCGATGCCCTCACCACGTCTACCTACAAAGTTGGGTACTCGGAATGAAGTACTTCAGTGAGGCCTGTTGAGAAGCAGTCCATTTGCGAAATGCTATTTGTTCTCGCTGTGCTTCGGAAACGCAACCTTTTTTGTTTTACTTCGGCTTTTCTTGGCCCCCGAAGATATCGCAATAGCGGAGTTTTGGCTTGGCTTGGATGTGGCAACATCTTGAGGCCTTGATGAACAAACAGCCATCCCGCGACCTGAATGCTAAATGAGACGCAGCGATTCAAACAGAACGCTCTCATTTGTCTTCACTTCGATGATCTAGTATATATGCGCTTCTACTTCATTACTATTTCAACAACCAACCCTCGTACGCTTGGGTCCTTTTATTTCTGCAGTTAAATAAATTGAGCTGCTTTGAATGCTGTGCTTTTTTATGAGAACGTCGGCGTCGAGCCGTCCTGTTAAGAAGGCGATGGTGTTAGACGCAGAATGCTTAAGACTTCGTGTTTAAATATGAAATATAACTTATTGTTGTTTAGGTGTTTAAGAAAAGTTCTTTGGCGTGTTTGATAACGAAGTACGCTCTGGGATTTCTTGAATTCGTGTTGAGCTCCGATGTTCTTTGAGCAGGGAACTATCGTACCTTTAGGTTGCTGTACGGACGATTATTAAGGCGAAAGCCTTAGATGCCTCATCAAACGCCAAAATTGACAGTCAGCGTCAGCACGAGCGATGCAAAAAATCATCAACCCGTGATGACGGCACCATATGACGTCATCATGAAGTCACAGATCGCCAAAAGGTTTTGACGTCATTGCATGACATTGTCGCATGGTCAAAGGTGGGCCGATCATCGTGGCAGTGCAAGTCCAGGTGAGGTGCAGAAAGCTTGCATTGACTCTGATCCTGGAGGAAGTGCCAAATAATGTTAGGCACAGAAAGCTTTCCGAGGAGGGCGGGGGCAGAGCAATATATCGAATGAAAAGTAATAAATATGGGGCAGCAACGCCTTAGTGGTTCGAAGACTGAGGTAGCGGCAGAGCTGGTGGTGTTGCCCTCCTCCTTTCCCTCCTCCTCACCCTCACATCCCTTTCCCACCACTTGCTATACTATACTACACATGGCTGTTCTTGCTGTCTCTTTTTTATATGTTTCTTTGCATCTCTTTCTCTCTCTATTTCTATTTTTCTTTTCCTTTCCCTCTCTGTACTCGTACTCTCACCTTCTTTTTTCTCTCTTTCTTTTCTTTCTTCCTGTCTTTCTAACGCGTGACTATAGCCACTCATTATTTTTGGCGTCCGTGAGTTTTGCTTGCCTTCATTCCTGCGATAAATAACCGGCATTTTTGAGTAATTTATTAGAACCTTAAACTATCCCAGTCAAAGAACCTTAATCAAAGGACCAGAGCAAACAAAGGATGATTTAGCTACCTTCCTTTAGGCAAATGTTGCTGCGTTTCAGTTCGGCGCGCAAATGCAGCTTCTTCATTCGGAGAGGGCGAGGCAAGGAAAATCAAGATCAAACTACACCTGCACACCGGCAAGCGACCCTTATTCTAACAAGGACCGCAAGAAATGAGTTATTTCCAAATTCGAGATTTCGGCATAATATGCTCGTGCTCATTTCACTATTTTATTCCGCGACTTGCAGATACTGTGAGTGTCACAAGCAAGCGGCTGATTTCACTATACTGACATTGATAATGAGGAAGGGTAAAGGAACACTGCGCCTGCAAATTCGTGCCCGAACAGCATACATCATAGTCCCAAAGCCATCTCGCAAACCTCCTCTTTAATAGCGTCGCCACCTCCCCAGCCATACGATGTAATGCTGTGTACGCCCACGACCGGGTCGCAATAATGCATGCACTCACGCACGCCCGCGAGCACTCCCTCTGCGTGGCGTGCCGGGACTCGCCGACGGCGTCCCAGAAAGCGATCCACTGATTCTCCTTCCGCCGCGCCTTAGGAATACGCAAGCCGCGTCGGAACGCACGAGGCGACGACTGTTCGCAAAACAAAAGGTACACAGACTCAAGCCCGACGGCAGGATCCCCGACGCGGCGGCATTTCTGACGAACGTGACTCGAATTCTCGGAACGGATGTACATAAAGACGTGTACGATGGCGACATAGCTGAGGCTCGGTGCGTAGGCTAGCCGAAAAATGCACGAGAGACCCGCTGAATGCGAGTCGGCCGGAGAAGGACCGCGACGGCCTCTGTCGGGGAGCATGAAGACGCGGTGCGTCGGAAACCCGTCGCGCGTGTGCGCGATGCCTGATCCCTGACTGTAGCGAGTGTGTATAAACCGTGGCGTAATATAGCGACACGGCGCCGACGCCGGCAGGAGCAGCCCGGCAGGATTATTGTTCTGCTCCATCTTATTCACCGTGACAGCGTAGGCGCTCCCCAAATTAGGCGACGGCGCGCTGCTTTGCGTTTTGCCGGGAAAGACTAGCGGCTGAATCACGAGTGTAGGCGATGCTCACCGTACGTTCTTCGGGGAAGTAAAATAGTTGGCTCGTATGGCGATGTGTCGCGAGAATATGCAACAGGCCAGGATGATGTGTAAAGTTTTACGCAGAAGATACCTCGAAGTGCTCTGATATATTGAAGTTTACGTAAAATTTCAAATTGCAATGAACGTACAGCTCCCTCACAAACGTCTCACACACATTTACGTGCACGAACACATCTATTACAATTACATGTTAAGCAAAACGCGTTCTCTGACATGAATTGCCTTCAAATTGCAATGCGTAGATCTTGTTTCATCGTTTCGTTTCTTGTAAGCAACATACGAGGTATAGGCGTAAATTATTTGTCAACGAAAATATTTCCCCGATATTGAATACTGAAAGTAGTGGTTGGTGATCGAATCGATAGCACAGCTGTCAACTCCTAGCTGCAGCTTCGTAATATTACTCCTGCAAAAATAACACGAAAAAAAACCAACGTTGTGTAACCGTCGGTGAAAGCTCAGCGAAAAGAGATGTGTTGGATGAAGCTCATAAAAAATTCGGGCGTTTGCTTGTGAAAGCGGCTCGCAGACACAAATACACAAAATGGAGAAAGAGACTGCAAGAAAAGAAAGAATAAGGAGAGATTTCTATTTTCTTTTATTACTTGAGAAGACAAAGTTTCAACCACACAGTGTGGCTGAAAAGCAAAATTGCGGCACCCCACACCAATCCTCCCTGTCGCAAAGACCGCATGGTCGCGCGTCCGCTAAAGATTGATGAGCTACTGGAAAACACGCTACGCTTCCCATGTCTTGTCTCAGGAAGCTGGGAAAAAAATACGTACCGCAAGCGAAAGAAAACAGTGATCTTTTCCAATTCTACGCGGCTCCTCGATATCACATCCTCCTTTTTGTTTACTTCCAACGAAAGCTGAGACGCAAGAAACGTTATTTTCGAGAAGCGCTGAACGAAAGAAATCTACCGTCGCGCATAACGTGCGAAGACTGCGTAGCAGGCTGTGGCAGCGTCTGTGTCTAAGGATATCTTCGAGCTATGAGGACTGGTTTCGCCATCATGAACGTACACATGCCGCAAAAAAGAAAAAAAAGAAGACCTGCGTGGGTCAGCAACGATGATGACAAAGCGAGAACTCGAATAGACAGGAGTCCACGCTCGTTCGCAGTGGTGTCCTGCTTCTTGCGCAATAACATCAGAATTCAGTCCATTTAAAGCCGCCCTCGTTTATATCAGGCCGAAAAAAATGTTTGATGTCACCACTCCAGAGCCATATCTTGAGGAAAGGGCAAGGACCTTGCTCTTAAAAGATCGGCCCGGTGCCTCTTTTTGTAAGAGGATGTAGGCTTACTGTGAGTGCATCCCAACAGACTACACGCCAGCTCAGGGGCTCCTGGCACCTTCCTGCTGTTCGGAACGACCGAAAGCTCGGCTGACAGTACCAGAGATTTTGACAAACACCGAACTCTCCTCAATAGCTTTAAATCAACTGTGTCTGCATATACTGTATGACAGGGGCGTAGCCAGAAATTTTTTTCGGGGGGGGGGTTCAACCATACTTTATGTATGTTCGTGCGTGCGTTTGTATGTGTGCGTGCCAATATACGCAAGCAAAATTCAAAAATTTCGGAGGGGGTTTGAACCCCCCCAACCCCCCCTTTGGCTACGCCCCAGCTGTATGAGGACTACAAATACTCAACATGTTCAGCGCAAAAAAGAACACGAAAACACAAGGAAGGGCACGACACAAGTGTTTTCGTGTTCTTTTTTGCGCTGAATATGTTGAGTATGTTCCAACTAGCCCAATTTGCCACCTGACTACAAATACTATATTCAACTTAACACGGATTGATCGACCGCGGCTGGATGATCAGAAGGAGCAGTCATCTTCGCAGCAAAGCCGAAACCTTTCAATTTAAAACGTCTCACAGGACCACGTTGACTGCTGCGGAGCTTGCAGCACTCAACAGTGCACTTCGAAGGATTCCAAGAGCCGCCCCTAATTGAAGCATGAAGAGAAGTTTCGGGAATTCGGCCCCTTGCTCATAACTCTTTCATTGCGACCATCTTCTGTATAATGCAGACAGCAAGACATCCAACGGTGCAGACCACACGGTAGTTCTCGTTTTTAAGCTTAGCAAACGTCTATCGTTGCGAGCGACTAGCCATGTAATAGCACAGCGTCGGTGAAAACATCCTTTTTTTTTTTCGCGGGAGACCGGTGGTGCTGTGTGTACCGCTACTGCAATTACACCATGGCCTAGCGGTGCGCATTCCGGTCTCGGAATAAATGCTTGCTGCGCCCTATCTCATAATTCCTCTAGAATATCCGAAAATACATAAACGATGCGTTCGCAGAGCGAGTGGCAAGGCGGAAGAAAAAAAAAAGCGGGAATGGGGGGATTACTACGGTGTGTGCGCTTAGTGGAGCTGCAACACTCGCATCATAATTCGCGTACGAAGTCACAGCGCCACATACTTTACTGCTGTGCCCAAGGTTTCAGCATATAGATCGCTGAAGCTGCACCTGGAGCACGAAATTTGACGTCGGACGACGTAACGAAAATATCTGAGCGTCACAATGTGATGAAATAGTATCCCATAAACATGAATTTCCCACCGTGAAATGTTCAGAGCGACTAATTTCTAGTAATGTAAGCAGTTTGTCAACTTGGTATATCTGCCAGTAACGTTTCCTGTAAAGTCATTTGCGGAATTTGTGGCAGCAGAGACTGTTATCTTCTAGCATGTTTATTCTTTTTTTAACACGAAAGTGTTTTATGCCGGGGTCCACCAAGAGTTCAGTGACGTATTTTCGTCACGGAAGTGACGTCGAAAAAATGTACACGATCAGATGGCAAAGAAAAAAATCACAGCATATCCACGGAGTGAATGATGATGAGTGGGCGAAGCTGCGGAGGTTCATCGGTAAACCGTGAATCTTCCGTGAATTCTGCCCAGTACATCATCACCGACGTGAGATCGGGCGCGTTTATACTAAAGGTTCGATGAGAGTTATGACGACTTGCAGCTCACTTTAATTTTACATGTACGCTGTGAATTTTCATTGTTTAATCACGCACAGGAGAAATCGCACACACGCACTACCTTGGAGGTCAAAATCCAGTGCCTATATATACGGGGTGGTCAGTGAACGGTTGTGCAGCGCGAGCGGTCGGTTTTTTCAATCAAGACGCTGCCGCGACGCTGCCTCGCGACGCTGCCTGCGTCGGCGCCGCGAGGCAAGATTGGGGAGGCGGGGGAGGACCGTAGGAGAGGAGAAAGAGGGGGAAGCGTAGGAGAGGAGAGGGCGATACATATCACGTACTGTCGCAGCGCATTGTCTTTAGGGAGCCTTCATGTGTGCACGCCCCCTCCGTTTTTAAAGGGCCCCTCACCAGGTGACCTAACGAATTTTAGTTAGACATTGCAAGTTGTTGCGAGCCCAATAAAGAGCATTATGCCACAAGAATTTTTCTAATCGGTTCCTTAGAAGCTGAGAAAAACAATAATTTGTAGCGGCGCGAAACCATGATGCGAGGAGGCGAGCTACAAACCCTTGCCGCTCGCCCCGTGTAGCCTTCGCAAGCCAAATCCCTTCCCTGCCCTCTTCGGCACGCGAGCAGGAGGATCACATAACGCATACGCATGAACACGTCATACGCACAAAATGTCACGAGCGCATGACGAGCCCGAGCCCCCGAGACGCGAGCGGCGTTGTGGCGGCGTTCTTTGCGCTTCATCTCTGCAAGTTATGCCGAATGCGCCCTCGCCGATCACTTGGCTTTCAACCTATTACTGAGCACGAAAGCTGCAACATTTGTACGGACGCGAGGCTAGCGGTGTGCCGCATGAACATCTAGTTAGACGCGGGAGGATAAATGAGCCTAATGAGCGCTGGAACGCGGTAGAAAATTAGTTTCGTTGTAAAGGGTGGCGTCTGCACGATGCGCAAAGCGCGAGAACACGAACGCGTGCGAAACGGAGGTACATTAGTCTCGAATCTCGCTGCGATTCGCAGTAAAAATTAAAAAAGAAAACGCGACATTCGGTTTGTGTGTTTTATTATTGCTCTCAAGTTTTATTCATCCATTCAAGCAACAAATTACACAAACTACACGTCATGTCAAATAATTATCGCAGTGTCACGTGCTACTGTTGGCGACGTCAGAGCACGGTCGTCTACGCAGACGAACGACGTCACCGCACTACCATCTACGTAGGGCCATTCTCTCATGTACGTCATCCCCTCATTCTCTGGGCGCGCGGCCGCGAGAAGAAGGGCAAGCAGCGTTCAGCTTGAAATTTGACCCGTTTACGCTGCGCGTAGCGTTGCAAATTTTGGCAGACGCAATCGTGAACGCCCAGTGCATGCATTGCGCTCGTCAGCTCAAAATTTTCAAACCTGGTGAGGGGCCCTTTAAGACTGGTTACACACTACTACGACGGGGACGAACGCGTGCCGCTATCCGCCTCGTGCATCGGTATGGTGGCGCCACCGCTCGGCTAAGGCGGTTGTACCCTCTCCCAACCCCCCATAGGATCTTATGCATTTTGAATGAAGTTTGCGATTTCGTTGCGCAAAAACAAACTAGCGCCATCTCTCGACAATACGCCACACCGACGACGCAACACTTCCTCTTGCTTCCACCGATACGCGATGCTCCTAGGTGCCCCCACTGATCTCCACTAGGAGGAGCTGGATGGCGCATCGAGCACGCGGGCGTGAAGCCACCGGAAGCCGCCGTTCTTGTCCCGGAAGAGAGCTTTCCTCTTCTTTTTTAAAAGAAATACCGGCTTGTAGCGCAGTAAACTGTACGAATCGACCGGAAAAGTCGTCAAGGAAGATATTTCACGCGTAAGTACCTCAAAGCTGCATTATTTTTTACGCATTTTGTACGTTGCAGCGCTCCGCCGTATTCGGACGGTGTCGGCACGGCGTCTGTCATCTTTCGTGTAGCGTTCGTCGGCGTCTAAAGTGAGGCGTAATCGCAGAGTTTGAAAAAATAAAAAATAAAAACGATCATAACAACAGGTGCTACCCGAGAATATTTGAATTGCGTGACTGAGACGCACAGAAGACGCCGGCTTCCGGGACAAACAGGGCACCTTCCGGTGGCTTCACAAGCGCCCGCCTCGCAGAGCGGGGATGCGCCGTCCAGCCTTTTTAATGGAGGTCAGTGGGTGCCCCTCTCTCCACTTTCTTTTATTTCTTTCGGTGGCCGTGAGAGCGCGCGCTGTGCACTGTGCTGTAGCGCACCCGACAAGACCGGCTGGGCTCGTCGCTTTCGTCGCGTCTTCCTTGAACGTTGCAACGTTAATATTGTGTTAAGGCGGTGGCCACACGTCGGACGATGAGCCCTGATTTCGTTCAGCTGCCATCTCATCAACGGCAATGTTTCAGACGCCTCAGTTGTGTACTTTTGTCCGTTGGTTGCGGGACAAGATGGCCTCCTGCAAGACCGCGTTTTTCCAAGTCAGCTGTGTGCGTAGTTCTCGGCGTCTTAGCAGTTTGATGACGCGAGGACGTCAACTGGTGCTACATCGTGGGAACCGCTGAAGTGACTGCAAGCTTGACGACATTGTGCCAGAATATTCTAGCGTACTGTACGCGCACGATTGTGCTACACTTAAAATACCGCGCTTGGCCTCGCGCATCAACCTGGTACGCCTGTGTGCAACAAGTGTGTTGTTATCATTGTTGCGTCGGTTAATATTGAATTGCAATTGGAATACCGTTTTTGCAAAGGTAAGTGAAGCTGTAAGTAGTTGTCCTGCTATATGCTCGCTACTCCACGAACATTACTTCTAGAATCGCATTTTATTTTGAGCTGCACGTACCAAAGGAGAATCTAGCATACGAGATACATTACACGCGTGCGCATTTCCTATATAAATCTGAGTAATGCCACGCGTGCGCACTTCCTATATAAGTCTGAGTAATGCCATGCTCAATTTAAAGCGCATGTGTTAGAGGATTGTGGCTTCAATGGTGAAAGTGATTAGATATTCCGAAATATGTGATTGCAATGCAGTTAGAACTTTCTCATATGTTAATACGGTCTGTGAACAAAAAAAAAAAACCGCTGTGTGAATGTTTGTTGGTCATTTGCTACAGTACTTTCACGCATTATTATGCAGCTGTGTGACGGCTGTTAAAACGTTCAGCATGTTAGATTTTGGTTTTCTTGGCCTAGTTGAGTGCTACGATTGTTGGGCGAAGATAAAATCGCGTGTCTTTTGTGCGTTTCTTAAGCAGGCATACAGCCGTAATAGTCATTGTTGTTGTACTGTTTGGGGTGTTCAATAAAACAAGAATGCTGTTTTGTACTGCAACAATTTTTATTTCATCTGTGTTAACAGATCACGCAAACAACTTGGACACATGCACGTAAGAAACGTACGCAGTGCATCGCGCGCACGCATAAAAAAACGGGCCTGTCATTTAAAAACAAATAATATAGAACAATCGACGTAACAGACGGCATGGTTGTCTAGTGGAGCAGCGTCGGCAGTACAAATATCAAACCAGAATGAAACATGAATAGAAAAACGGAGAGTAACAGGCGCTTTGCCCACGCCTTCTATGAGCCGCGCATATCCACCTATCGCCACCGTCCGCCGTTGGTGGCGCCACCAGTACCACTGAAAGCAGCAGCGCACGAGGCGGATAAGGAGCTTCGCCCCTAAAAAAGTTCCGTCAACGGGCATTGAACCCACGACCGCTCGGTCCGCAACAACAGATGCCGAGCGCGCTATCCACTGCGCCACGGTCACAGACTCTAGAGGCTTTACAAACGCGCCATTTATATATACCACTCTCCCGGTCGGCGGGGTGGTGTTGCCCTCTGGGAGCGGCAAAGTAAAGTAATTCATCATTACTGTGGCCTCCGTGATTTGTACCTGCAACGCGTTACACGTTCGTCCCATTCGGCGCGTTTTGAACAGAAGTGCAATTTTGTCAATGCCTTAACACACTGCGAGGTGGCGACCTTAACCCAAACGTCGTAAAAGCGTCGGCCTTGCTCATAGTATCACGCTAATCAGACCAAAAATAGCTCCGCGACGCGCGCCTGCCTCACCTGCCTCTAACGCCGCGTTCCCCGCCTACGCGCTTGCCCCGAGCAAAATTGCGGCCGAGCTACCGGGGCGGCACGACGCGCTTTGCGTTTCCCTCTAGTGCGGCCGTGGTGTTCAATCATTTCAACATGCCGCAGGATGGCGACGAAGTCCTGAGTCCGATATGCGACGCTCTTCTGGCTATCACAACTCGTTCTCTGCTTACGCTTTCACCGTTAACTACTACAGGTACCACAAGGGTTTGCTTAATCATTGAACATGGACGTTAGTCATCGGCATGGAGATGTACCACCAAGCATCAAAGTGGGTGCATGCACGTTAAACGGTGCCATAGCTGGCAGACATCAATATACATTGTGCAAACATTCAGTTACTTCTGTAAGGGCACGCTTTACTTTCGTGTTATTCCGATTCCTATGACGGAGGGATCAACCATATTTTTAAGTCATCCGATACGCTTCAGTTTTCTAGGTTAGCAGAGCACCATTATATTTTTGGGTCATTATTTCGTACGATTGTGGTTTCATTGCAAATATGGACGTTGAAAACGTGCACGTGTCTTTTCTGTTCAGTCCACCAAGTTTGCAGGTGGGTATCTCTAGCTTTGAGATGAAGATATGAACAATGGTGCATAACTTTCCTTATATACCAGAAATTAGCACCCGGTAAGTTTTTTCTATAGCTTTCATTCAGTTATGGTCACTTTGCGCTGCAATACCATCGTGGGGCCATGGATATTTGCCCAATTTTCAGTTGTTTTATACGTCACTGGGAAGTTTATCCGCTTTGCCAGCTGTCTGCATTACGGACAACCTATCCGACAAATTAATGTGCTCATGTGGCTGGCTCCGTTTCCATCGCTAGATCAAAAGTAGTGGTGTTATCAAAATGGCCGACTGGGCTAGTGTTCCCATTAAACCTTCATTTGGTAGTAAGCGCTTGTCCGTGTGTTATTAAGTCCTTGTCTACGTTACGCGCTCGTATTTCAAGCAAGCAGAATAGTGGTGTTGCCCACAAAAATAGGCAAACGTAATCAGAAATGACAGTGAAAGCAACACAGCAGAAATCAACACGGCACCACCGGAATGTTATAACAATGATTGTGTGTGTCCTTTGTTTTGTAATATCATATGATTATGATGGGTTCGCCGGCTCTAACGTAGCCTATCTTCTCGCGTTTTTCATATATAAATAAATGAAAAAAAAGAAGTATATTTCACTTAAAGAAAATAAAACAATATTTTCCCAGGTAAATATGACCTTTCTGATGATACATAGTGATACAAAGAAGGACGTTGTTGAAACTCTGCAGCGGATTGGATTACTCCCGTTTGCAATGCTAGCACGATTAATGTCGTTACCTTGGCTCAGTCATCGAGCGGACAGGAATGAATATTTTTTTTGCGCGTCCACCGGACACAGGGAAGTCGCTCTCACGTATTTTTCACTAATGAACGCAAATGAAGATATTGCGCTCGAAGCTCCAACTGCAATGTAAACAGATAAAAAAGCAGGCTAGTATTGGTACAGCCGTGCTGATCATCGGTTTTGTTCTCCATCAATCAGCGCACTAATCGAGAGCGAAAATGCCGCTCAATACGGACTGCGCAGTTCGTTCATCAGTTCTGTGCGAGGTACGCCTGAAAAGCCGGGCCCCTTTTGTGCGCCTAATGAAAGGACGCGCATTCGCGCGAGAAGTGCGTGCTCGTTTCACTGCGCGATGCGAATGTTCGCGCCAGCATCGCCTCATCTGGATCTGAATTGCCGCGCGAAATAGTTTCCCCATTATATTACGGGTAGTACTTCAATATCGAGCTGTAATTTCACGGGGCTCTTTTCCCATCCAATGCGGCGCTATCATTGTTTGCGCGCTCACGCTGGAAGCGCAAGTTGCTGCGTTCCTCATTCCTCTTTGATGCGTTCTACAAAAGCATTTTCCAGAATATGCCACGCTGCGCAAGTGTGAAAAGTGGGATTTGCTGTAGATACACTCGGGAAGTTGCAGTGCCAGCAGCGAAGATGAGTGCGAAGGTTTTTCTTTTTACACCTAGCTATATCCAAATTTTTATCGATGTACGAAACCGGGACGTATTTTACGAAAACAACCGTTCCATCTCATCTCCCGCAGTGTCCTTTCGTGTTATCCAATCTGTTATCAATATTTTTATTCAACGCCAATAGGGATCGTGTCAGCAGCAGGTTCCGCGCCTCAGAATAGCTTACCTAAATGTAAACCTACGAGCTGTTTCAGCTCACTGTTGCTAGAAAAAACAGGTTTCTAGGACATAGCGTCACTGAAGCCATAAGAGACCAGATAATATCATAAAAAAGGGGAGCCTCGGTGGACGTGAAACTCTAGAGAATGAAGCTGAAACGAGGAATAAAAGAAAAAAACAAACTCGAAACACTTCTTTATCGTTTCGTGCCGCCCTGCTTTGTCAGACATGATAGAAGCCTGCCGGAGCAAACAACCGCACACAGAAAGACAATCGACCAACGACGCCCACACTTTATTCGACACACGAAAAGTCGAAACAGACAAACAAACAAGTAAACAAATAAGCGAGCAAGGACTGCGCTCGCGCGCGAGACATCGACTAGTGATCGATGCATAGCGGCGAACAAAGCGGTCCGATGCAGACGACTCTGGCTGTCTAGCGACGCCTCGATATCCTGAATCCGACCGAGGCGTATCAATGATCCGTAGGGCTTTGCCTAACTCACTTCTTTTTCTACGCCTATCTCCTTTCTTTCCGATTCACCTTTCTGCTCCATTCCTTTCTTATATTGTTTGGCGATACACACATACCTCGCTGCGGGATCCGTGTCTCATGGGGGGAAAAGCCACATAACCTCTGTAAGGACTAACCCTACGTCGCCTCCCTTCCCTCTCATTCACTCGCTACCGGGGACAGCTTCTGGCCTCGGTGTATTCACTCCTGACTCGGTCGAGCTTTCAGCGGGTTCCCTGCGTGCTTTCGTGGCTGCATTGTTATTACTTCTTTATTTTCTCTCCTAATGCTGTTGCTTTCGCCTCTATCTGTCTCCGGCGATTTCTTCCTGCATTCTCTCCCAGCAGCAAAGCACTGTGGGCCACGGACACGACAATGACGATGACAATGGCGATGTCGATGCTATCCGGCGTGCCTTCGTGGCATTCTCGCGTTGGGCGCCGGAGAGAGCCAGTATTCGTGGTATTGATTGAGCAATGCGGCTGCCTGCGACGACAAATCTGCTCTCTTTTGTTACGCAAAAATTGTCAGGTTCACTCAGTTCCAGCAGCGTTGATTTTTTTTTATCTTTGTATCTTTGTTCAATTTTTCTTCCTTTAAATTTTCTCTCAAGGATTTCAGAGAACCTTGTATGCGATGTATCAACAAAAGAAGTATAGTCCTTGATCACAATGTGAACAAACTAGCGTCAGATATATATATAGCATCGAAATGGTATTTGAATCGTGGAACCACTGTGACTGAATCCGATGACCAAGTAAGGGTATGCCTTACGAAGCATGTAAACATACAGACTCATTTGCCATACGCAAAGTTTGGACTTACTGCCATCGTTCAAAATCAATATCTGTTTTTTTATGTATTTTAAGGCGTCAGAACTTCAAGAAATAAATTAGCTGTCCGAAAGAAGAATTTTTTTTTCTCGAGGGCTCACTCATTTGTTAGACGCAACCAAATGAATCCAACGGACAATTAAGTCAAGGGAAGCCCTGGGAACATTAATTGATGTCTTTAACTGTAGCTGAGTAATTATGACGTAAATTGCAAAATAACAAACACGCAAAGAATAAAGAAGCTTAGCTATAATGGTACTCCAATCTTTGAATCTCTCACATCTTTTTTCTTTTTACTAATGACTACTTCGTCAAGCTACTCTGCATTATCAGTAACTCCATCACGTTTGTCATTTATAACGTTGATCTGTTCATTTATGAGTGAAAATTCCTCATTTTCTCGAGGCCTGTAATGCACTTCTACTAACTCAAATAAAATTTGCTCAATCAGTCATTCAGCGGATCCTCACAAAATCTAACTAAAATTTTCATATAAGTGTATCTCTTATACTAATCGCTAACAAAAGGTACGCAAAGCCTAATCATTTGACCTTATCGCAAAGTATCTATGCAAGGAAGGGCCATCTGGTCTTCGTTCTATCTTCATCGTATCTCGCGACCCAGTTCGCGCAAAGGCCTTCTTCCCATTCTCGCAAGTTGCCGGGTGGGATTCGTTTCGCGCGTGTCCGGGCCTTGGCTGCACGGCTTTTCTGTCGCGTTATGGCTTCAATAAATAGGATTGCGCGAAAGATCATCCCCAGATTTACTGCGACCTCGCGAACCTCATTTCTAGCGTGCTTAGCGTCGAACTTAGGCGAGGAATGGGATATCCGCGAGAGCGTGCTTGCGAAACAGCCTTTTACTTTTGTTTTTTTACTTCTTTCTGCCGACTTAGTAGTTCTCCGGAACCGCTGGGCGAAATGGAACAGTTGCGAAACAGTACAGAAGGCTGTTAGCAGGCGGCAAAAATTGATTTTTTTTTTGTTCTTCAAGCGTAGGAAGAAACTGAGGGCTGCGGAATATTTTATGCACTGAGAAATTAAATGTAATTCAATGGAGGGAGGTGGGCAACAGAGATGAAGAACGCAAATGAGGTAGCAGTACAGGCTTCTTTTAATTTGCGTATATACACGTAAACGTTATCACTTGCGTAACCAAGCGAGCAGAGTACATTTACCGATAGTGTGAGGAAATGAACGTGTTGCTGGCTGTGCAGTCAAAATAGCTGTTTGACAGTACGACGTTTCGGCAATAGAGACGCGGACATGGAACTTAGCAAGGATGGATTTTTGGACTTGTCGGTGCGACATATTCATATTGTTAAGCGCGGAACTGAAACGACCTGGATTGGACAGGGAGTAACACACACACAAGCGCTAACTTTGAACGATGATTTATTGGAAGCTGGATCAAAAATATAGACATGAAAATTGCAGTAACCTGAAAATTGCCTCCTCATTTGGCGCATGCCTAAGTGACCGCAATTTTCATGCATATATTTTTTATCCGGCTTGCAATAAATCATCGTTGAAAGTTAGCGCTTGTGTGTGTGTTACTCCCTGTCCCGTCCTTGTCGTTTCAGTCCAATATGGAATACTGAACCAACGTAAACCTACACGCTCAGTGTTTAACTTTGAAATTTCACCTTAATCTGGCACCTTCATTTCTAAGTTTTCCAAAATTTTTCCAAGGTATGCCTATACGACTCGAATTCTATTTTGTAGCTTTTGAAGTTTAACACTCAAGGTGGTGAAAAAGGAAATGGTATCTTCAATGCCGTTTTTTAAAGAAATCTGTTCTGATCTTTGAGCACGAAACTCCAGATATACAAGATGCTGCACTTACTAACAAAGCACAATATCAAGCATGCTTAGCAAGAGTATGTGTGAGACGTGACGTACATAGTATACGTGAACACTGGATGTGAATCATACGTTAAACACAGCGTTTTGTGAACTCTCGCTTTCTCTATCTTGTTCGATTTTTAACTGTAAAAGATATTTAATTTACTATGTATAGCGATGAATGGCTGAACTTAGTGGCACGTAGGTGGCACGTTGGTTGTGCAGATCAGTTCGCGAAAGAAAAGGAGTCGTCCTGAAAAAATTGCACCGCTCGCTCTATTTTATTCCCTGGCATCATAAAAAAGCCCCCACTTATGAAGATATCAGCGAGTGGAATATCGATATCACATTCAGTGATTTTATGAGCCAAAGCCACAATGTAATTATGCAGCCAGGCGTACTGGGGGTCTGTCGACGAAGTTAGACCCCTTGGGGTGTTTTAACGTGCCCCTATATCCAAGCACACTAGTGTTTTTTTTCTATTTTTTTGCATGTCCATTTTATCAAAATTTGGCCGCAGCGACTTGGAATCGAGCCCGCATCCTGAGTTTAGCACCGCGGCAGCGCATGTGAAAACAGGAATATTAATACAAGAAGTACACTTAATTGAAAAGTGGTGTATCTTACCTCTACGCTTTGGCTGTTACAATAAGCTACTTTGACTAACGTCTCTTCAGACTGCTGGTTCAATGACTACAAACCGCCTCCCAAAACACGCAAACTGGGCTGCTGCTTACCACAAAATCTGGCGATGACAATTGTATAAAGATTAATCTGCCGTTCTATCGATCTACCTCCACGGTTAGATTCAAGACATAGTTTTGATAGAAAACAACCCCGACCACCATAACGTCACCGCGAAGTTGGGTACGCATGGAATTCAGTTCTTCTAGACAAAGAAATTTTATCGACTAAGAAACTTCGTCACCTGTCGTCCTGGATCTTAGTTTACGCGTCATCTGCTTCGCGAGCACAACTTCTAAAAAAGAGATAGCAGCACCTTTATTCTGAGTACGGGTGCTTCCGCAGAGTTAATCACTCTTGTAACTAGACCACGCTTGCGCGCCGCCTACGCCTGGATGTGACACATCGCGGCGGATGAGGGCGCTACGATCAATAATTGAAAGTGCGGAGGTTCAGATAGGAAGAAGGAGGCTCGCAGCACTAGGCCTACCAATCGTGATCGCTCTCAAGCAGTTTCTAGAGCATCCGAGGGAGCACGCAAAAAAGTTTACAGCTAGTAAAACAAAAATTGGAAGCATTATTTGGGACCGCCAAATAAAACAATCTCGATTAGGGGTTCTTCTGAGGCGTTGCTTTCATCAGCACTGTTAAATGATTTCCTTTCTTGGGACTTAGGTTACGTATCTGAAGAGAAATTATGAACAAAAAAAGTAGTAAAATGTAGGTAGAATTCCTCGCTGTTTTATGCATAGAGATAAAACAATTTCGCATATTTGTTTTTTTAGACTTCCAACAATGGTGCGCAGAATAATGCTCAAAGCTCACAACGCAAAATCAAGGCGCAAAACTAGGAAAGCAACGGGGCTCAACGATTGCAAACGAAAGACATTGTCACGGGGTCGTGACGTCGACGAAGGCAGCAGTCGGCGTGTCGAAGATGAGGCTGTTTATTTTGCCGAACTTGTGGCCAGCAAACAGAAAGTCAAACTACAGGAATACACACTGTACACTGATAGCCGCGAACAGAGCGTCGGCCGTGGATAAAACTGCTCTGCGGCACGGCGCATCGGCATTTATACATACAGCATCGAACATTCGAGCCTTATCGCTTATGGCCGCGTTACATCGAGAATAACCTCAACTGTTCGCATTTGCGCGCTCAAGCCTATAAGAAAATTCTAAGAAAGTCTGGAAGGTTCCCAGACATTACGGCGCGGCCTGCGCAAGGCGGCGGCTACGCGTGCAACGGAATAAAAAGGACAAAGAGAAGCGTGCGTGGCAATATTATGCAAAAGTAAAATGAGCGGAGACAGGAGCGCAGATATATAGGATGACCGATGAGAAAAGATGATGGTAGCACTGCGTATCTGCCAAGGTAAGAAAAGTACACAGCACATGTCCACGTAACGCCCCAATTACTGAGCAGACGAAGTGAGAGTTGCGCAAACACTGTAGGCGTTAATTTGCTCGAGAAATGGGCATGTGGCGTACCGTAACATGGTGTTAACATAATATTTGCCGCTATATAGCTGTGCAACCGTGGATAGATTTTGAATTGCGGCTTCTTATTTGCACTGCATACTTATTACTTGCCGTTTAATCGTTTTCTTGCGATAGCAGTTACATGGACACTCCCGACGCGTATTTGCCATCACTGTTGGCGCTGCCGCGATCTTCCGTATAAAGTCCAAATCGATAACACCCCCTGCACGTTGTATGCTGTATAAAGTCCAAATCGATAACATCCACTGCACGTTGTATGCTGTATGTGCGAGTGAAAGTGCACTAGCGCGCTTTACGTTGAAAAAGATCACCAGACGACTTATACCTTTGTAGGTACATGTTTTTCTCGCCACTCAGTTTGCGATGGAGCGATAGAAATCACTAAGGTCGCTTCGCTTGTCGCAGCGGCCGCATTTCCTGCACCGGCGTTCTGTTGTATTACGCCAGGTTGGATGCTAAAGAAGTGAGCCACTAGCCCATATTCATATAACATTCCAATTTGCTGCTGTCGCGTTCATTTCTTTGCCCTTGCGACGTAAGTGGGTCTTTTCTTCATATTTGAAATGCCAATTTCGTATCCTCACAATCGTGCTACATAAGAGCAAAATAAGTACCAGCTGGATAACCGTAGCTTTCCTGTTTGTGAAGTACGCAGAAACAGGCTAACCTTTTGATATGGCAGCGAAGTCTCCTGTACTTTCTTTTTGTGATAATGCATACACCTTATTCCTTGATTGCAGGCTTTCGGCCTTACAGTTCATTACTGTCATTACCGGTTTTGTCTAGCAGCTTTCTAAAGGAAAAAAAAATTGCTGGCCACAGTCCACAATTTCTTTCTGCGCATCATATCTTACAATTTTCTGAAAAACTTTACGTTACTAATAGAATTTAAAGACATCGCGAAATATTAAGCACATATAAAAATAATTATACTGATTGTTATAAATGATTACATATTTCGTCTGTGCCTGCGATAAGGCATAAAAAGCAAAAAAAAAAGACTTCTTTAAACATTTGCGATGTGTCTGTACTTCATAAATAATTTTTTTCCTACAATTTCAACCTACTTTTGGGGTATTTTAACGTGTGCCATCGCTACTACAAACAGCAGGAGTGTAGAAGCGTGCGGCGCGGAGCAATGATCAAGGGTCGGGACGCGAAAAAGAAAGCAAGTTAGGCCAATAACACCAAATCAGATGAGCCATACAGTTTATTTTGGGTAGTAACCCATTAACGCGGGCACACAATCTTACAGCGCCTAAGCGAAGCGCTAGGCGAACTCGTAACGTGAGACGCTTGCTGTACTTTGAGTTTTTCTTTGTTAATATTTGAAGCTTGTGAACGGAACGAAGTTGCCTCAGCCAACGGTGTGCGAGCCAATTTCTCTCAAGACGCTTGAGCGTCAGTTTAACTTCATTTTCTTTTTTTCCGCCCTTAAGTTTAGCAAAGATGTGAAGTGTTTGCCATTAGGCTAAACCAACTAACATCACGGGATGCAAGGGCACGTCAGTCTGCTTGATCAGTATGCTAATCGCCGTTTCGTGATCAATGCATGGCGTTCAGGCACACACCCCTCAAGTGTCTGTTTCCTCTTCCCTGTCCGTCACCTACGTGATATCTTGCTCGAAAAAGCTATCTGAAAATACGCGTTGTGCAGCACAATGTTCAGAATTAGCTAAGTTTGTGCTTTCATATTTTTATGCCTCGAAGGAAGAAGCGATGTGCATGCAATAACGAAAGACGATGTGCATGCAATAAGTGAAGTATGGCTTGCAGCTTAAGGGACAGTAATGTATGTAGAGGGATTCTGGATACCATAGTGAATGTCCTCGTTAAAGTGGCATTTCTGTTTAGAGCATCAAGTATATTGTTATTTTTTTTTTTGCTTTTTCGCATCGCTTGTTCGCCTGTATTCAAATTATGTTTTTGATCTGCCTGTGCGTATGTGTACTAAACGTGCATGATGACGATGATGGTCCTACACCTCAGTCCCACAACAGAAGGTAGGCCTAGAACAAGGTAGTTGAACTTTCGGTTAATAGCCCGAAAATAATAAATAATGCTAATATATTCTTTATTTTTCCACGGGTTTCTCATTTAGGCGCTCTAATTCTGAGTGGCTCAAAAGAAAGAGAGAAGTGCACAACTGTATTTTCCTATAGCAGAGATCTCGGTGCTACTAAAGGAAACGGAAAGAAAATGACTAAAAAATAAGAAAGAGAGAAAGTATGCATGTAAAGGCATAGAAAGTAAGTAAAGATAGTTACAGTTGGCTGTATTGCAAAGAGAGGGGAGTAGAAAGATACAAATATAAAGAATAACAAAGTACTGATGAAACACAAGGACATGTAACAACTACTTCGAGTACTACGTTTGGCGTGCTACACGGAGAGTGATTTGTTTTCCCCATATTCATACAAAAAGTCAGACTACGGAAAAACTCTAAAATAAACTCCTCAGGATTCGTGTGTCGATTCAGGGAATAAAAGAGAACAACGCTATCAAAACCAGGCGAAACAAAAAGCCTGACGCCAAATTCCTGGCTGTGAACTCATGTTGCTTAAACTTGTTATTCCTGGTGCAATGAAGAAATGACATAGAAGAGACAGAGGAGACACGTTTCGAGTACTGCGGCAGGAATAACATGTTCAGCAAACTTAGGCACCAACTCTCCCAGCAACAAGTTCTTCCAGAATACTTATCGCGTTTCTTCTTATATAGTTTAATGAATTCCGGAAAAATATGCTCCACCTTGATCAACTATTATTTTTCTCTCGCAGACTCATCAAGACATCCCTCGCCCTCGGTCATGCTGACTCCGGCTGTCCGGCAAACGACAACGACCGCAACCGAAGGCGGAGGTGACGCCACGGCTGAGGGCATTCGACAGCGCAAAGCTGTGGCTGACGATAGCGAGGCCCGGCTTAGCGACGAGCTTTGGCCTTCCACGAGTCGCCTGTTCCCGTCCTTTGACAACAGCACGGAGCGCAATGTCACCTCGCAACTTGGCCAGACAGCCTACCTGCACTGCATCGTCAACAACCTCGGCGACAAGACCGTACGTAATTCTCTTTATTAACAGCGGGGGTGTTTATGCTTGGCAAAACTCCGGGATCGTCCGCACAAAATTGGGCGAGTATGCTCCGCAGAAATGGGATATGTGCCAAGACGCTCCTACCATAGCATAGCCATCTATATTCATCATCATCATCATCATCAGCCTGTCTACGCCCACTGCAGGGCAAAGACCTCTCCCATGTTCCGCCAATCAACCCGGTCCTGTGCTTTTTGCTGCCACGTTATACCTACAAACTTCTTAATCTCATCTACCCACCTAATGTTCTGTCTCCCCCTCACGCGTTTGCCATCTCTTGGAATCCAGTCAGTTACCCTTAATGCCCACCGGTTATCCTGCCGACGTGCAACGTGCCCGGCCCATATCCATTTCTTCTTGATTTCAACTATGATGTCCTTAACCCCCGCTTGTTCCCTGACCCACTCTGCTCTCTTCCTGTCTCTTAAGGTTACACCTATCATTTTCCTTTCCATCGCTCGCTGCGTCGTCCTCAATTTAAGTTGAACCCTCTTTGTAAGTTTCCAGGTTTCTGCTCCGTAGGTAAGTACCGGTAAGATGCAGCTGTTATATACCTTCCTCTTGAGGGATAGTGGTATATATCTATATTATAGTATAGTAAAGGGGTGGGAAAGATAAGTGAGGGTAAGGAGGAAGAAAAGGAGGAGGAGAGCGAGGGTAAAGCGTCACATAGCCATCTATAAAATACTTCAGGAAGGGGATGGGAAAGGGTAACCATGTATAGTGGAAGTAGCAAGGGGCGGGAATAAAAGTGAAGACGAGGGAAAGGAGGAGGGGGAAGGGTAAAGAATAGCATAGCCATGCATAGCATAGGGGTGGAAAGGTAAGTGAGGGTGAGGAGGAGGGTAACGCCACCAGCTCCGCTGTTCCCTCAGTCTCCGCACCACTAGTGCGTAGCTGCCCCAAGTTTTTCAAATTCTATTCAAATTCAATTTTATTCAGCATTTTCGTTACCGAAATTGCGTAAAGAAAATGCAAGGATAAGAGGAAAAAGCTGCTATGTTAGTAGGTCGACGAAGCTCCTACCCCTTTTTTCTTGGCATCGATATCCGCAGAGCACAGATATTAAACATTTCCACATTGACCTGAAAACTTCAGAACATTAGAAAAAGAAAAGGTCATTACGTCAGAATTTCGGTTTAGATAAAAAAAGCATCGAAAAAAACGAAAAAATAAAAAATAAAAGAAACAACAGGCACAGTCAATCACGATACAAAGCACACGTCGCTAAGCGGCTAAAATGATGAAATAATTTATTATAAAACGTGCACAATAGAAAGTATCCGACGTCCAGGAGAGGTACAAAAGAACAACTGACAAGAAAAATGCTACGTGTATGACCCCTAAGACAAAGGTAAACAAGCAACAACGAAGGATGACCTATATTACACACATGAGCACTACTGTACGAGGTCTTCTTTAATGCGCAGTATTCTGACAGGACCCTTTATGGGTCTTAGTTTACGTTTATATGATCTTCACGAAGTCCTCGTTTTCTTTACTTTGACTACTACTACGGAAGTTATTGTTTACCTACTAACGAACCAACTGTCTCTATAATGTGAAGAGACATCACCAAACAAGAAATGCCGCTGAAGCCAACGTTTCGACAAGGTGAATTGTCTTTACTTGACAGCAACAGTTGCTGCTTTTAGTCATTGCGTCATATCCAGCGGCGTCCTTTGTTTGAGGATTTCTCATCACTCCAAGCCTCCATCTCCACTGAATACTTTCTCTCTCGTTTCAATTTTTGATGTGAGCTACACGCGAAATTATTTTCATTTTCAGGCGCAAACCTCGTTATTAATACCGTCATTGCCCCACTACAACATTCTATCGTTAATATACATGCATAGAGACTTTGTTCACGTTTGTACCGCGACTGATGGGGTATATATTGCATAATAGTAATATATATATTGTAATATATATATATATATTGCCGATTAGACCAACGAGGAGAACCAACAAAGATGCATGAATCTACAAATGCCGAACTTGCGAGGCAACCTTTCCTAAGAAAAACGCGAGCATAAATTGCAAAAAAGGCATAAGTAGGAAGTAGCTAACTGCCCTGGGTTATCGCGTACAGAATATCATTCACTCACGGGAGAGCACATTATCGCATTACGCACCTTTATGACAGTATGTGCTACAATTCTATGTCTACAACAATTGTGCTTGCCAGAGGTGATTCAATAAGAACGCACCAAGCTGTTAATAGCCTCAGCAAACACATTCAACAACCTTCCCGCATTTCTGATCACCACTTGCCTTTCTTACACTCTCACAAATACTTCGAGAAACATTTTCAGGTGCTATCGCCAGTGATCAAAGCAGTATTACATCAGAATATACACAAATCCTGAGATAGGGCGAGAATTGCCTTTATTTTTCCGTTACATTGCACAATCTTATCTGTCTAATAAGCTGGAGGGTCTAAGGAGCACTTCGGCTCCGGTTATTTCACTGCATGTTCGTATTTCACCCATTTCCTTTTGTATGCTTCACTTCAAAACACTAAACACTGCTCTTACAACCAGCAGCAAAATGATGTGCAACGTAAAAAATTGGGGGACGCTTAAGCTTCGCCTTTAGGAGTTGAACGCCATAGCGATATCCTGCCCCATCCTCATCGCGCTCTGTTTCGCTTGTCATTATGTTCATCCGCCCAGCCAGCCACACACACACACGCACACACACGACAAACCTATAGATATAGTAAAGGCTTCCGCTTTTTTTTTTCATTTACCATACTATAAATTACCCTAACGGCTCAAGCCTGGTCGCATAATGTTTTCGCACGAGTTTATTTCTTTCTCTAACGAATATGAGTGGGATATGAACGCAGCTGTGCTTTCTTAGAAACAAAGGAAGCTTGAATCTTATGCGCTTAAATACCTACTGAATTCTTAAGTCTATTCATTGTTTGTTGAACCACTAAGAACGACGTGTGGAAGCGACGCTCAGTAAACGATCGATCGCTTATACAGCCACTTCAAAAAGGGCCCAACCTTGTTACTTACAAATTGAAGGATAGAAAGACTAATGCGCGCCCGGCGTGACAGCGCTTATATTAGGTGCTTCCCGCTATCTTTGACGATAAGGAGTGATCTCATTACCGATGCATATAAAAGTGACCCGACATCCGTCGCCCTTTCTCGTCATCAACTCTCGCAGCACAGCTATGCGAAAAAGTCCATCTAGCGCACAACGCCTAATAAGCGACAAAAAAGAAGCGTGATTGTCGTAGGAGCTGTCTTTCATCTTTATCCTTTGGTTTCGCCTCTGTCGCTTCGTACTTTCGTGCTTTTTTGACAGCTCAGCGTATGGAATGCATCGACCTGCCGCGAAGGGCGACGTCCCCATCGATCACGTCTGCATTCGAAGCACGTGCGCCTCACAACAAGAGACGGTGCGAGGAAGAAAGGGATTTTGCGAGTCAGCTACAAGCTCATTTAATCTAAAAAACTTGCATTTTTCTAAATACAAATGAAAAAGCAAAATGAAGAATGCGGGTCTCAGAGTACCGAGTCAAAGTAGGCCTCTACTCCCGCATTTATTATGCGGACCGTATACGGAAATATATTAGGAGGAACGTGATCTCGACAAAAACGCAAATAGGAGAGAGGTGCATTGATTTCTACGAAAACCCTCCTGCAGGAAGTCACACATTCATATGCACGCGTGTGAATGTAATTTAACGTTTCGAGGCTTCGCGCAAAACGCGTATAAGTTGGACGTACAGATTATTGGAGAGAAAGTCATAGAATTTGAAGCATATGGTAGTGGGGTTGTAATTACTGTTTTGAGTCACTGTCGAACGCAGACTGTTGAAGGTGTGCAGATCTTTGAAGTGTTCGCCAGAAGATATAATTTTTCGTGGATCACGTGAAAATGTGAACAATTTTGTCATTTGCGTTCTCTTGTTTGCTTCCGAATTCCTGTCTTGCTATCACCCACTTGTCTCCCTTTCTTTTTATTTGATGCGGGTGCCGTAACCTCAGATAATGCCTCTCACATGCAGGGTTTCGTGGTAACACTTTTCAGAGCTCGCTTACCTATTAAAATAATGCCCCCCTCCCCCAATAATGAAATGTTAGACAAATATTTTATGCCTAGAATGTTAATTCTCCTATTCTATAGTACTTCCTTACTTTTGCTGACATGCTGCAGCATATGAGATGCAGACGGCGACAATATTAAGAAGCAAATATTACATAGCTAATGCACAAGATGATTATATAAACGTTCGATGATAACCTATGTATAGGAATACCACGACATTACCCGTAAAACAAATTGAATCTCATTTTAAAGCTAATCTGTTGATTTTTCTCTCATATAGCGCAAGGTTTGGTACTTGGTATGTAAGTGTACTAGACTCACTAAGAAACCCCGACTATACTCGCCGACAACTTTTCTTGGCACTGAAGGGAAAGCTACGGGGGCAGAGCGTCTGCGCATGTACTGCTACGCGAAGTAGTCCGGTTTGGCGCGCGTCTCGTAACGCCGTGGAGTGTGATGGCTAGCGTTGCACTTCGACGCAAACGCTGCTTAGCGTCTAAGCACGGTGTAAGAAAAATAATTTAGGTGTGGACACTCCGCCCGACGGCGCGTCCACATAATGTTCGCCTCTTTCCTCCTCTCGGCCCCCATGTCGCAGCGCCTCCCACGCAACCGCGGCCGCCGCATGTACTATAGAAGACGAGCTGCGTGCGTAGCGTCCGTAACGGCGTTGCGCACGTGAGAAGTCAGCGAGCAGAAAGACTGCTCACGCGCTCTAAGCAAGACGCCGCGCTTTTACGTACGCAACGCTGTTAGGGACGCTATGTGCGTCGGGTGCGCCGTTTACACCGTGGCCGTATGAAAACTCGCCGTGAAAAAATGCAATGAGGTGGAAAAAAAATGAAGAAAAACGCGCGTTCGCCTCGTCGCAATAGGTTTCTTAAGCCCCCATGTCGCAGCGCCCCCCACGAAACTGCGGCCGGCGCATGTATTAAAGGCGAACATTATCTGGACGCGCTCTCCTTCGCGGCGAGCGGAGAGTGTCTACACCTAAATTATTTTTCTTACACCGTGCGTCTAAGGTACGGGTAAAAGGCGCGACTTTTTGACGCACGCAAAAACGCAAAGTGACAACGTGTAAAGTAAAAGAAATGCAGATATCTCGCTTGTGTGCGCTGCGTTCTGTCACAAAAAGCTACATGTAGAAAATGAAGGAGCATTTTATATATCTCACGCAGAAAATACGGACGCAATTGTGGCACTACATTCATTAGCGGTAGGATACGTGCATTGTGGCTCTGTAGCCTTCGCTTCAATGCCAAGAAAAGTTGTCCGCGAGTATAGTTGTTTTCTTCCTTTTTCTTTGTATAGAAGTAAAAGTGAGTAGCTAGAGGTCTGTCACTTCCAACCTCTCTACGCGGGCTCTATTTATTCACACATCCTATCAACAGGACGCTTGCATAATTTTGTTACGCATGTAAGTGAATTCGCAGTGTGTTTGCTTTTGCGCAATCGAACCGACGCCTCCTACAGATCTGTCATCATGTTGCAGACGCAGGCGTGTAGTTAAACCTCAGCCCAGAAGCACCGCTCTGACTCCGCGTGACGCAGCACTACACAGTGTACAAACACACATCCACTTCCCGACGAGAAAGCGTGGAGTGGTTTGCTCGTCAATTTGTTGCTATTGGCGCCAAGAGGGGCGATTGCCAAAGGCCCATTGGCACGGAGCGATATTAAGACGGCGCGGGAAGTAGTGGGCAAGACGCGGTCAATGCGGCCGGAGAGTTGCGGGGGCGTCGGGCAGCGACGACCGAAGGGAGGGGCAAAAACTGCGCGTCTCGAGCAAACGTTGCGGTCAGCCCGAGAGAGGAATTACTGGCGTTCCCACAGCGTCGTCGTCGGCGGCGGCTTACGCAAACAAAGTTACGTGTCCCCGAGAGTCGCTTTCGGGATTAGGTGCGGCTGCGGGAAGCGCCTGCAAGGCCGAGATTGGCGCCTGCTACTGAGTGTGATCTGCGGTGCGCTGGGATTAGCCGCAAATTGGATCCGCTGTCGTCGAGCGCCTGTGCGCTGCGCACGCCTCCGACCTGCAGAGGCACGAAGGCACGCGCTCGGCGGTGTGCCGACCCTGAGATGCCATTCTTCGAACGCAGGCGTGCGGGCGGGGATCGAATGAGTTCGGGGTCGCGGTCGCCACTGAGAGCAGCCAGCGAGCGCGTAAACAGCCCGTGCTCGGGACAGATGAGTTGCGGCTGATGGGAAAATAAGGGTCTCCGCCTGAAACTTGTTTATTTCGTTGGTGCTTCTTCCGCCTGTTTCAATTACTGCGCCCGCCGCGAGCAATTTACAGGCAACGAACTCGTACGGATGCTCTCGATGGAGCTTAATGCGGAGTACGCAGTGCACTGCGTATTAGCACCGGCGAGAGCGCACGTTACGATGCAACTCATTTGAAGCATCCAGTATATAGAGAATACCGTGTCCAGAAGCTGAGAGAGCTCACTGCTGGCTATAACGGGACCATCGAAGTATCGGGAACAAAAATGAACGATGGAAGAAATTAACTGTTTTCTGGGCAAGAAAACGAAGCTCCCTACGTACTCGATATAGCGGTGAAAGGAAAGACTTGAATCTCAGGGTTTCCAGATTGGTTCTTAAAAGTGACGCAATGATATCACCTGAAAATATGAAAGGCATTCTTCTGAGGTTGAAATTAAGCCTTAGAGGTCCGATGGCCATATGAAAAATCAGCCGTTTCTGCGGTCCCTCTTGCTACAAAAAAAATCACAACATATCCACGGAGTGAATGATGATGAGTGGGCGAAGCTGCGGAGGTTCATCGGTAAACCGTGAATCTTCCGTGAATTCTGCCCAGTACATCATCACCGACGTGAGATCGGGCGCGTTTATACTAAAGGTTCGATGAGAGTTATGACGACTTGCAGCTCACTTTAATTTTACATGTACGCTGTGAATTTTCATTGTTTAGAAAACCATTGCTTTAGAAAACATCTGGCGTCTTTCGTTAAGCAGCTGGCGTCTTTTCGTTTTGCTTTTAGAAAACATCTGGCGTCTTTCGTTGGTTTATTTCATCAATCAACGGCGTTTTGAACAAAATTTTTATTGTTTAATCACGCACAGGAGAAATCTCACCAGGCACTGCCTTGGAGGTAAACAATGGCTGCTAATGGGAATGAGAGACAGAAGAAGTCCGCTTTTAGCTAACACTTACACTTCTACTTCTACTAACGTTTCCTACTGGAACATGCCAATGGCTGCTAATGGGGAATGAGAGACAGAAGAATTCGGCTTTTAGTTAACGCGCACGCTGCGAATTTTTTATTGTTCAACAACGCACAGGAGAAATCTCCCACCGGCACCACCTTGGAGGTCAAGATCTGGTACTAGCGTTAAGACTGGTTACGCACTACGAGGGACGAACGGGTGCCGCTTTAAGGAGCTTCGCCCCTAAAAAAGTAATTTTAACAGCGCAGCTCTTCTAATCGAAGTATTCGCAATGCCCATAGACTGTCGCGCCGCCAAGCGGAATACAGGAGCGTCCTCTCGAGGAGGGTTAGTAGACGACAAAATGGCAGCACTACGCAGTCGCTCCCTTGTTCGGCTGTGCTAACCTCAGTGTTAACGCGTTGGCAAGGAAGGAACACTACGACTTGGCATGTTCCCTGCATCAGTGAACAAACCGGGCCCTCCGTGACACGAGAAATCTGATTCATTCTTGCGAGGCGCGAAGTTTTAGTGAAAATACGTGGCGACTCGCGCTTTCAATGCTAGCCCACAGCGTACGCATACTATCAGCTTCGCGAGGCTTTCTGTAGCCACGTAGGTTAGTTAAATGTTATCGTCTGACATATTCAGTTGAAGCTCACCCTGTTTTACTTGTATATAGCATTGGTCAGTGTTTCTTGTAGTGCATGAATCCCATAACACTGTACGCGGGAGGTCGCGCCGGCTCGCGATGTGCTCTTGTAAAACTGAGCGATCTCAAGTTGTCGATACATTAAAATATGCCTCTATCCTTTGTCAGCAAAGCGCTGTTACTAATCGTGCGAGCGACGTTTCAATCATTCGAGGACGCGTCTGCTCCACGCCTTTCGTGGAGCGAACGCTTTCCACGCCGTCCTTCGCCAGTGTTTCATAGGTTTCATAGCCAGCGCTGCGCCGCTTGTTTTTGTACGTTTGTTGATAGGTGGCAGCACACTGCAAGCGATTTGCTCGTTGACCGATCTGAGAGCGCAATGTTCTCCGCGCCCAGACGTCTCTGTAATTATAAACGTGGTGACGCGGAGTGGTCGAAGTCGTTCGGCGGAGGAAATTCTTCAGATTGCTTTCAGCAGTGATGTTGAAAGAAACCACCTTGACGACGAGGATTTTTCACTGGACGTAGAAGACTGTGAAGGCACCGAGAGTGACAGCGACGGTGAACGACCAGCTGCTAACTCACGAGGAGCGAGTTGCACTTCACGTCCCCCCGTGCGTTAATGTTCTTTCACGCTCGTAAGTCAGTTTGATTGTATTTAATGTATAATATCCTTGAGCGAGATCAAAATAAAAGCATAGTTCCTCTTGTGCATTGCATGTATCAATTATTGTGGATATTATGGAGCGCCGCATGCCGCCAACACGCTCGAGCTCGACCAGAGAAGCGAAATGGTTAGAGCGTTGGAACGTGCAGTCACAGCCACAAGCCACGCCTCTCGGCTAACTTCGTCGACGTTGCGAAAAGGATACGTGTGCATTCTTTTCGACATCCGTGTTTCGATCGTGCTGATCGAGCCTGCAACATGCGAGTGAAGTGAATTGCACACGGCTAGAGTCTCAGCATGGCTGTGACACAAGCGCTACTGAATGGGAAGTTAAATGCTTGTGTTCCGTTGAAGACGTAACTCCGCGTTCCCGGCTGCACAAGTAATGACGACGGCGTATTATGTTTGCAAACCATCACCACGTTAAACGTGCGGTCCCGTGCAGCAGCGATGACGCTACTCGCTGGCGGCCAACTACTGCGGCAAATCCGTAAGGCAGGCTCGGTACAAACGTATCTATAAACGTTGGCTCGGTGCGTACTACCTCGGAGTGCCGTTCTGCTCATACGTCAATTTTAGTTCATGCAGTTTTATGTAGCACGCACAGGATTTCGCAAAGCATCGTTATGCACGGTAACAGAGCTGAAATATAACCTTTCACACCGCAGCAAATAATTAGGTGGCGAGTACTTAGCACTTTCCATGGTTTGGGAAAGTAGTTTAGTCTCATATCCAATTCAGCACAGCTCATGACTTCATCTGGTGAAAGTGGCACGGGGCCGTACGTCCGCACGTACTATCTGTTCCTATGCTAACAAACTGGTTGATCCTCCTTCTGGCGCCATCTTGAAAAGCACGGCGCGCCACCTATAGTTCGTGGGCATTGCGAATACGGCGAGGTGGACAACACGGACAACAACTTTGCTTAGCTCTTCTAAGTCGAGTCTGCGCCGTCTGCATGTCTTTCTGGTGTCACGCAGGTCACGTGACCAGAGAGGGGACTGAATAAAGAAATGAATAAAACGAAATAATGATCATGCTCGAAATGATGACGATGCCCAAAATCATGATGATTGTGATGATGCTCGATATGAGACTAAACAGTCTTAGGCTACTCACACACACTCGCGCTATTACAGCTTGGCTGTCCGACGGTTTCCACGGCGTGCAACAGGCTGAGTTTTCCTTCCCATAATATATATGGGTAGCAGAAATAAGTAAAAATAAATAAATAAATAGAATAAATAGAAAGAAATAAATGAAATGTAGGACGAAAACGCAAAATTCGTTTGTGTATTTTTTATTTACATTGCACCCAAGTAATACACAAGAACAGAATACCGAATGAACAGCATGCATGTTCGTATTCTCTCGCTCAATCATCGATGGTTTAATATCGCGCCGCCGCTACAATGTAGATTGGCAAAAGAAGGTAAGGAGGCGCAAAGTCAATTAGCTTTAGGAAATAATAGAACATGGAAAACCTTTATCCTGAAGTTATATTACGTTGCACCACGTTGCCTAGTCTGACTTTGCACTGACTCGCCTAAAGCTGCGTAAGACATTAAAGTGAATCCACTTAAACAATTTTGTTTTATTCAAAAGTATAATGTTCATGCAGTCTTCCTTAACGTGCTCCAATATACACCTAAACAGTTAAATGTTGAAAGTAATCAAATAAGTTCTGCGGGATTTTACAGGACTCATGTGTTGTAAATAAGTGTAGCACGCAAATGCGAAGTATCACCGTTCTCTATATCATAAAAAGTCCAACAGGAAGAAAAAAATAGACTATAAACCACACGCCTATTCGTATTCTCTTGTCCAGTCATTTATTGCTCAACATCATGCGACTGCCTTGTGAGCAAAGTAGATTAAAGCGAAGCGACTCATTAGGTTGGGCCGTCTCAATATTTGTAATTCTGTTCAAGATAGTATTATTCATTCCAGTTCGTGCTGTTTTTTTTTATTTTAATAGACTGAGCGTGCAAACACGGACACAAGAAAGAAGTCAACACACCACAAACGCCGACTAACAACTGAAAAGGCGTACAATGGCGGAAAAGAAAGAATGCAGTTATCTGCAACTGCCCAGGCAATAGGCGAACCCATCAATCCGGCACGCGTGGGGGTCTACGGAAAAGATAACTGTTAAGGCATTTGATTTCTTCTTTACGCAAGTTAATTGACGGTTGACTCAGGCATGCGCTACCACTGATATCAATATGCCATGCCTCAATCATTAGACGCGTTTCTTCATTCCTGCGCCTGTACAAAACCGCGCATTCATCGAATTTTGGCGTGCGCTTACGCTATAGACAATGGGAATACAGATTACAAGGTAAGCCTCTGGTTAGCGATCTCTTGTGTTCCAATAATCTTTTGTTGACAGAGCGGCCCGTCCGCCCTACGTAGAAGCGGCCGCAGCTAGAAGGAACCTTATAAACCATACCTGTACGGCAATCAGTGAAATTGTATGTGTGTTTTACGAAACATTTGTGTTAACCAGAGATTATTGGAACATTTGAACAATCATTGACTTCACGTGTCTTAAGCTCGAATATTCAAAGGCACAGCCGTAGATTATATCACCGCATCGCAATGACTGCAATTTAATTTTAATAGGAACGTTGTGAGTTTGCCTTCCCGGATTACAAATTGGCTTTAACATTTAACATTTATGGTATTATTATGAAATATGAAGTCACACTTGTGAATTAAATTAGAAATCATGAGCATAGCGAAATTAGCATATTAGCTACCCTATCAAGCGAAAAGCACTAAAGCCTGTTAGTAAACTTCACGGCTTTATGACTCAGGACAATGTACGCTGTTGCGGAATGCAGCGTACTAAGCTTTTGTAGCGCACGGGTACGCTGCACGTTGTGTGCTCTCCTTCAAGCTGCAGTTGCCATAAGAAACTCCACTGCTGTAAAATTGTTTCTGCACATTCCACTTTCGAGTTTATAGATTCCTTGAGGAGCTGTTCCTGACTAACACGTCTGACAAGCCAGAGTAAGAAAGTAAATTTTGGCCACGTCATTTATAACTCGAAATACTATGCATTTATGTGAGCTTGCCCACTCGCAGGGGTGCATGGGGTGAACAATACTGAGCAGGGCACAGTAGTGCAAGTAAAGTCCAATATTGAGTATTGGTTATGTAAGCATTCGTTGCTTATGTAAGCAGCCTTACGAAAGCATGCGTTTGCTATGTCACGTAAAAGAGTGCATCGCAGTGAAACTACTGAGTCTGCTTTTTTTCCCTTTTCAGTTCTCACACGAGAAGGCCTTGCTATGTTTCTATACGGCCGTAACTTAATTCGAACAAAATAAGAAGCGACATGACACGAATGATACATTCTGTGTGTTTGCAAGGACCAAACTACAGAATTAATTCGGCTGATTTCAATAGAACGCCGCCCTTCGGATAAACACTCGTACGTACTCATTTGTAATGTGAGGCATTGCAGATTTCAAGCAGTACACCACGCTGCATGAGGAGCAACCACGCGAGCAGACCTTGGCACGATTGCAAGATAAACGCTGATTGCGGTCTGTGTATAGTAGCTGTACAATGTGAGTGACCCAAAAATAAACAAAACCAGCATTTGGACCAGTATGCCCGTTGTTGCTCCGAGTCATTACGAAAATTACGCGTGGGTACTATGGAAGGAGACAAACCGCCGATAATCGCATACCGACGCGGCCGCCCAAACAAAGCAGCCTCCATTTGTAATTGAGAAGAAAAAAAGCAATGGTTTCTGCGGCCTTGTTCTTGTAATTAACCGATTATGTAGCGCGGCTACAGTAAAATTCCAAACGCTCCGGAGGAGTTCGGGCCATTGTGCAGGTGAAAAGATTAAGCGTTCGTGTGCGGATGATAAATGCGTGTCTCTTGATATCGAAATTAAAACGCTTCTTGGGGCAATAAGGTGTTCTCGATTCAGCGAACGTTCTATGAATATCTGGTGTTGGAACGCGCCTTTCATAATCTCTTAATTTAAGAAAAACTGTCCTCCAGCTTAAATTCACTTACAGCATGAAAATCAAAACTGATGACATTACCTTCAAGTTCCTTTTGCCTGGCGTAAGGAATATCAGTGTTGCGTAAAAGTTTACTATGACATTTCAGAAATATTTTTGTGACATTTCTGTCGGTTTATGTGAACTTTCAGAATAACGTCGTCAACCTATTTCAGAGATATATATGAGTCTGTTTGTGGGAGCTACTGCTGTGTCTTCAGCAGGAATCTGTGCCACAAGCATTAAACTACGCTCTTACGAAGTGTACCAAAAAGCAGCGAAAAAAGAAACGCTACCACGCTGGACAAGTGATGTAAAAACAACACAAGATTCCTGTGTTCCACACGCGCCTGCGTTGTCTTCTTTTTTGCGCTCGCTTTTTCGTATTTGCGTGTTCAACGCATCACGATGCAGTTGCAGTCGTTAAGCCAAAAGCGTTTACGTCACCACTCACTCACTTTCTTCGGAAAAGAATTCTTTTGCCATCTTCTAATACGATACTGTTTATACAGATACCAAACTTGAGATCTTAAGTTCTGCTGAGCTCGTTCGTAGTTATGCATTTCTATGGTATGAAAGAGAGCCGTCGTGGCAGTACAGTGCTTGATGCTCGCCTGCTGATCCGAATGGTGCGGGTTCGATACCGGCTACGGCGGTCGCATTTTCGATGAAGGCCAGAATGCGAGAGGCTCATGTACTTGATTTAGGTGCACGTTAAAGAACCCCAGGTGGCCGAACTTTCCGGAGCCTTCCACTACGGCGTGCCTCACAATCATATCATGGTTTTGGCACATAAAATCCGCAAAATTATTATTGGCATGAAAGAGCTCAGGTTTTTTTTTTCATTTTTGTTAATACAGCGAGTACAGAAGACCAAATGAACTATTGTCATCTGGAGAACCTCGCAAGCGTATCGCTAGACTAACTTTCTCGACATCGTAACCGCCTACCTCGCCAGAAAAAAGAAAGTATCTCATTTTCCTTCAGCCAAGAGTTCGTAGCACCATAATTCACATTTATTGTGGATTCAGTCTTTAGAGCGCACATTTCTGGCTACCTCTCTTTTTCTTACACGCTGTATCGCTTATTAGCTTTGTTACCTTCAGAGTCAGCTTTGTCTTTGAGTCACGGCTCCTTGGTTGCACAAATTCAGCTGGCCCACTTGCGCGCCTATACATGTGTCAAATATTTTAATGACCACGTAGATATTTTTTTGCAGTTTTTTTATATAGCAATGTGCATGTTCGAGCTAGTTGGCGATCCATTAATTCTTCTTTAGCGCAAATTTCCGAGGGACTAAAAAAAAACTTGGTTGATCCCTCCGTCATAGCAATCGACATAACACGAAAGTGAATCGTTTCCTCGCAGAAGTAGTTGAATGTTTACTATACATTGATATATGAGAGCTCGCACAATGTATACTGGTGTTTGGCAGCTACAGCACCACCTGATGAGGACACACCCACGTTGGCGCCTGCTGGCACATTTCCATCCCGACTACTAACGTCCATGAACATGATTAAACCTTTGTGGTAGCTGTAGTAGTTAACATACACCCGGACACAGCATATGGTGAATCCTTCGCAAAGATGGCTTTAACATGCACATAAAAACACTCGACATGCGCTCTTTCAAAGGGTCGTCATTTGAGGAGAGAAACGGCAAGGTGCGCACTCCTTAGTAGTCCCTAGTAGCAGACATCGTGGTCAGTTCGCTCTACTGCTAGTCTTCTTCTCTTTTCTGTCTATCCCTTATTCCCCTTTCCTGCGCAAAGTGGGAGGCTGGATTGCATGCCTTTCAGGGTGACACTTCTGCCTTTCCTGTCTCTAATCATCTTTTTGATTCCGTCAAGTGCACAGCCGTCTGGTATGGAAGATGCAGGAACTTAGACCGTGTAGTCATGTCATGGCAATGTTAAAAAAACAGCTTGTTTAGTGCCAATGCTGCCGATTCCCCGTGAGGTTATAGGAACACACAAGCATGTCCATCTAATGGGAAATTCGCCAAATAACTGCTCACACGCTTATACACGGAGTCTGTCTGTCTGCCACCAGTCTTTTTTAGACCACTTGAACACGACAAAACAGAGACAGCTTACCAGCCGTTCTACTCTGTCACATAAAGGGGCAGTCAGTCGTCCAACGTCTCACAATCTGTTAAAAACCCCCGCCCCTTTCTATTCTGTCATAACCATTCAAGACAAAGGGCCCAGGATAATGTAGGCACGTGGTGCGCTGCGCCCGTTGAGGGCCTTAGACGACAATCGCCGAGAACGTTGCCGTTCCCCGAAGACGTTTCCACAATGGACGCGAATGGCCCTTGAGCTTATTTGAATTCGATGCCGGCAAAGCCGCCATCGGTGTTTCGCAATGACAAATGAAAGGTTGTTTGCTGAGGCCGCGGCTGCGTCGACGCTGCACGATTAAGCCAGCCTGTCTCGTTTCGAGGGATTCCGCCGAGGCAATTTTGATAATGACTCGAGACACGCAAGCGGCCGCCGAGCGTTTACTGAAGCGTGATACGCGCGTTTATTTTTCATGCACCCCCATTCCGAATTGGAGTGGTTTTAATTAAATATGTCACACGCTCTTTTATCTTGCGTTGCGGCTTCATGTCTAAGCCATAATGGCTGCTTCCAATGCGCATGAATTTAGTGTGTTCAAACCAGACATGTACGAAGCAAACCGTACTGGGGCACATGTGAATAGATATGTTTGATACGAAGAGATAAAAATATTCGTCACGGCTCTGTATTGATTTAAATCACAGCAATCTCTTACCATTTGGATCAGTACATGACCACAGGCCTACGCGAGTTCAATGACAAACGGGAGATGCGCAATATCATTGGTTGCAGTGATTGCATCGTTGATGTTGTATGCGTTATTAGATGTCACTTCTTTTCCTACTACACATTGTGCGAAACTACATATAATATATATTATAATATATATATATATATATAATATATATATATATATATATATATATATATATATATATATATATACACTGCTCTAGCTTACGCGAGCTCCACCATGAACAGCATCCCAACGCGAACGCAGTTTATGCACTTGGTTTTAAAAAGCGTGACGAAATACGGCTCGCATAGCAACAACAGAGAAATAACATAGACTTCAAAACTGTTCCGAAGAAAGCGAAACTAGCGTGTTGTTTCATTTTCCGCATGCCAACAGCGTTTCAGTGGAGCCATTAGTTATCCTTCTTGGTTTATCCCCATCCAATCATTAAGCTCGCTTTAATATAAGAATGGACAGCAATTATTGTCTCATTCGCTACGAGGAATGGAAAGGCTTTAACGAGGCAAGTTCAACGGGAGAAAAATATGCCCTACACACAACCTACGCATCATTATTCAACGTTTCTACACTTCAGAGTTTACTACTTGCATCAACGTCACCGTTTATATACTTACATTCATCGCTATACCACAGGAAGAAAGAAATGTCGTGAAGGAGAGTGTCGTAAGATTGTTTCGAAACTTTTGTGCACCAAACCGCAAGACGTCGATAGAGCAGCCACCGTGCAACCTTTCAAAACCTTGACAAGCGCTTTCTTCTTCCTTTTAATGATTAACGAATTTGCTGAACTCATTGTGATTACTTTTTTGTGTATAGATTTGCAGAAGCTTCACACAACTAAAACTCTAAGCGACAGCATTTTATCAGGCGTAAAGTCACTGCGATGTCGGCTTACTCTTTCGTCACAACGACAAACCTCTACGTAAATGGTTATTGCTGATATACCATGGTGAAGAAGGTCATTAAATATTGAACACAGCAATTGAGCGCGCCATAAAGTGTGCACATTCTTGCATATTAGCGGCAAAGCGACCCCCGCCCCCTCGACAGCAACGCTAATAGGTTTGCTTTTTTTATAAACCGGTCGTTTCATTGAACATTTCTTTCTCTTTTTTAGTTCGTGCTTTTTTCTTTGTTTTTAGGTTTAAACTAAGAATAAAAAGGAAACCTCCAACAGCAAATGAAGAGGGACGTAATGGTGCGCGTAATTTTGCCATCCGTTAAAAGCACGCTATACCAATTATTTATATTGCGAAGGGATGCACTTTAAACAGCGGCATCCTCGGCTGGTGTAATCGAATATTTTTTTTTCGTCAACCGAAGAGGCAAGAGGCCATTAAACATCCAATATCAGCGTTCGAATAACCCTCTCTTTCTTGTCAACGAACAGTTTGCTTTAGGATTTTTCCCAGCCATTAAAGTTTTATCTGCGTTCCGTTCATGTTCAGAAAATATTGTACAAAAGCTTTTTTTAAGAAGATACGAAGCACGAACCAGCAAGAGCCGTCGCTCTCCTTTATGAAGTAATTCTTCACAGCGAAACTGGCATATAATTACGCATCTGCGGTGAGAGCTTGTGTGCGTATCTAGCTTCCATTTAGATTTGCCACGGAGGTTTTCGACCCTTAAACCCGATGGCATGCCGTAATTTTATTTATTGTGCTGCTGTCTACTGTATCCCAGACATCAATGCGCGAACCACTGGTTTAAATTTCATACGACGTGTTTTACTGAATGCATGAAGCATGCCTTCAGTAAAACGCGCATGAAGCAACTTGCGCAAATATGTAGAAAACTGGAGAAAGGTGACAGGGCGAAGCGAAGAAAAGGCGTTTCTTTTTATTTTCTAGAAGCAAAAGAAAAAAGAGAGAGAGAGAGAGAAAGAGAGAACACGTCAAAACCTTATGAAAGTTTTGAAAATGGAGTGAATGGAGTATTCAAATTTCATCCTGTCAGCAACATCTACCTAACCATAATCGATATCGCTAAGATGTAGTAATAACAGCAAGAAAGAAATATAAGAAGATAAGAGTAATCTGTTCAACCAATTCGTCTCACGATATCGTCGAACGTGAAGCATTCTGAGAAAAAAAGAGCAGTGGTTACAGGACCATAGACAGAGGCGACTAATCTTCAACTTTTGCTTTGCCATACCAGTCTTCAGCTAAAGTCAAGGTTACGTTATGCGGGACTAAACTCGGCTAAGGCATGAGAATTTGTAGATCTGATGACAAGATTTTCGCGCCAGCCGACAGATCACGCTTGCAGTAGGTTTGCTGCTGCAAATACCACAACCGCCTGCAAAATGTGATTGGTTAACTTCGCCAGAGGCGCTCTGGCAAGTGAATGTATACGCCTTTCTGGACCAAGACGACAGAGTGATTGGCTAGATGGTACGGCATCATGTATACAGTGTAGTGCAATAAAACACACAGGTGAAGCTAAAATACGACGGCGGAATTATGCATTACAAAACTCCTTCAAAGCAAGAAAGAAACGAACTTCGCGGAGCTTTTTCACACGCCCACGGTGCTTGACAGCTTACACGAGGCTCTTCCAGAATACGTGACTCTTATGTTCCAATGACACTGAATATGATGACCCGAATGTTGCGGGATCGAATCCCGGCCGCGGCGGCCGAATTTCGACGGAGGCGAAAGGCTAGAGATCCGTGTGCTTAGATTTGGGTGCATCAAAAAAAAAAAACTTGTAGGGGTGTGCGAATATTCGAAAATTGCGAATAACGAATCGAATGTTCTATTCGATTCGGCACTCGAATCGAATAGTGCATATTCGAAATACCGAATAATTTTCGAATAGTTTTCGAATAGTTTCGAATAATTTTCGAGTAATCAGCGTCTACGACAAAACACCAAAGGAACGAAACGATGAAACATCGAGAGGTGATTTTTCTTGTTTAATTCGCTAGATGCATGCAGCTGTAGTTTTTACGAGACTATGGGCGCCATATTGATCACCAGATGGAGCTCTTTTGCTTAACATTCCAGTGCCTCCAAAGCGTAGAAGCGAAAGAGTCATAAATCCGCTATCATTATCATTTCCATTGATCCTCCACTTGAGCTCGTCTAAGATGTTCCAACGCGATGGAACAGCGAATTTGCGATGCTAGCTCGTCTGCTCAAGCTGAAGACTGCCGTGACGATCGATCTGACCGAAAATGATTCGGTTGAAAACTTGACAAATGGAGAGTGGCGTCAAGTGTCGGCCTTTGTGGCAGTTCTTCAGCCAGTGGAAGAGGCTACAACAACTGCGTGTGCCGAGTCTTACCCGACGCTATCTTTGGTCGTGCCCCTCGTTCACTGCATGAAGCTGTTGCTTTGCGACAAAACAAGCGACTGTGATGAGTACGACTTTGCGCAGAACCTTCTGAAATCGATAAAAGCTAGGTGTCCGGCTGTAAGCACTACTGCGCCCAATTGTCTTGCCAGATTGCTTTGCTCACGTTTCAAAAGATGTATGCTACGGTGACGAACGAAAAGTGGAAAGTGTACGAGCTCCTGGTGCATTCAGTGCTCAAAGAAATGGTCTTGCCGTTCAGCAGACGTGGAGATGCCTGCAGACTGAGGGTAGTAGCACAAACAGCCAAGGAAGTAGGACAGTCCCGTGAGTGTTCTCCATTGTTGGGGAAAATTTTCAGTAGCTTGGGGGGGAGTGCAGGACACAAAGAAGGTGCTGATCTATTTAATAGCAGGGAAATTGTCAGGTTTATCTTGAAGCTCCGCTGCTGCCACGTCCCAAACACCCTTTTCAAATGGTGGCAGAACGTAGGTAAGGCAAAAGTACCAGAAAATCTGGGGACCGGCAGCAAGCGAGGGCTACCTTGGGATTGCCCTGCAACCCAAGTCCTAGTGAGAGGCTTTTCTCAGCCTGCTCTAATACAGTTTACCAGCAGGAAGAGAGTTCGGCTGAGTCAAAACACGTTGAGGAAACTAGTGTGCTTGCACGGGAACTACCGATATTGTCCTAAAGCGCTCTGAGAAACAGAATTGCTTTGTGGACGCTTTCAGCTTGACCCGCACGAGTTTGTGTAAGTAAATTTTAGCACAAGGCAGATTTCGCAAGTACCGATGTTCGTGGAAAATCCACACATAGCCCGTGTTGTTTATCATGTGAGTAGTTTGCATTATGTAGGTGGCCTACTTGAAGTTATCTTGTTTCGTGCTTTGTAATATAGGCCCTTGCGTGTTGCTCCGTGTAATTTTTATATCACTGCTGTATACAAAATTACCTCAATATACGTAATTGTGGTGTTTTTGTTGGTTAAATAAAATTGTCAGGTGCCTTGTTAACGTATGTGAATCTCGTTTTAAATAGAACTTGCAATTCTAGGGCGATTTTCAAACACCTGAATAAAGTTTATCTATTCCTTCCCACTCAAAATTGCTGCCCTTAACTATTCGAAACTATTCGAATAATATTCGATTCGTATTCGATTCGATTTCATCACTATTCGATTCGTGTTCGATTCGGTTCTGAAATCCACTATTCGCACACCCCTACCAACTTGTCAAAATTTCCGGAGCCCTCCACTACGCCGTCTCTCATAATCATATCCTGGTTTTGGGACGTAAAACCCCAAAACAATTATTATTATGACTCGTCCACGCGTGGCATGAGCGCACCCACGTTCACTCTCGCTTACAAAGAGGACAATTTAAAAGGGGCAGATAACACGACATCATCGTTTATTGTGTGGCAGGTGTTCTGTAAGGTATAATCCTGCTTTCCTGTGGCGAAGAGTATGTAGGCCAGACAGGCGTTCACGAGCGACTGCGGGAACACTAATACAACATTGAGAATCTCGTCTTGTCTGTCACCTTTCTGCGCACTGCGCACGCTGCAGACGCAAGTCTCTGCTTTGCCGCACTGATTCGCTGGCCAGTAAAGCTGACGAGGACACCAGGGAAGTAGTAGAAGCTGTGAAGATTAAGATTAGAAGCAAAAGTGGCCTTAGTTGCCCCGTCGTCTTCTGTTGTAGCCTGCGTGTTTTATTGAGTTGCAGTGCACATGATGCCTTTTGGGTGCCGTAAAATCTGAATACTGATAACGACAGATTGTGCTTCATAGTAACACACGCACGAAGAGGGACGTTCAAAGTCCATTCCGTATGCATAGTGAGCAAGTAAACATATTTAGGAATGTTATGAGGCTCTTCAACACTAGTGAATTTTTTTTACGCTCCAAAAAAATAAACTTACGTCACAGCAGTCAATATTCCCACAAGGTAAGAATCGAGCGCCGAGTACGTTTTGAAATTTATGTTTGATCGCAAGAAATACCACAGTTCCTGATTTTGCGGCTCATCCCCCCACCCCCTCCCCTTTTCTTTTCATAGATTTATTTCTTTCTCTAGAAGAAGATAGGGATTGTTTTCTTATACGCTATGTCTTGCACATAAATTCGCATGTCCCAAAGAAAGCGGCGTCCTGTATCCTGCGCGCCATATATTTCGCGTCATGCGAAAATCGAACATCGCGAAAAACAATCTGTCTGCGCACTTCCCTAGCCTTCATGGTCTTCTGTACCTGTACAATATAAGGCATGGGAATTTACAACGACACCCCTCTATACAATAAGCGAGACCGGGAGAAAGAAGGACACGTGTCACGAGTAATGCTTGTCTGAAAGGCTTCTTGCTATAGCTTTTTCAGCAGCGCAGCCTGGGCACAGGGATATTTTCTTTTATTACTTGGTAAACTGGAATATCGTTGTAGCCCATATGATTGTAATAATCGATTTCCCTGAAAATGTTCGTTGTTTTTACAAGGTTCCTTCTCACAAGTAAAAAAGCATGTCAATTGGCGCCTTCAGTTATTTAGGTCTGACATATCATCCGGCTATTTGTTCAGCGCAAAGGCTAAGAACATTCATTAGTTTCGCAAATTCAGTGATGCTCCGAAAGTGAACTTAGGAGAATCACTAAAGTTATGTTTCTAGTCCTGCACCCAACGACCGATGTGCAACTGCGAAGCTATCAGTACGCATTGGCTATTTTCGACTTCCTCTCGAAAGACAGGGAAACGGGAAAGCAAATGCAGCGACTTTGTCGGCAATTGCCGAGGTCACCTTGGCGCATCGCTATTCTAGGCTTTTGGCGGCAAAATGCGCATCCGCAGCCGACGTAGAAGTTTATCCTGCCGAATGAAACAGCGAACTGCTAAACCGATTATGCGATGTCCAAGACATAGTTGCCGTATTTGAAATGTATATAGAAAACGGCCAAGTGCCAAGATGTCCACTCCGTAGACACAACCTGAAGGCACGTGTCCTGTCTTTTAGTTATCACTGATCAAAGTATAACGGGCACGTGCTTTCATATCTTCACTGTACAAAGCGAAATCATTCATACTAACCAGCACACCAGGTACGGGATATGTATGAATTTTACTGTTTACTTTTGTCTTACG